>NW_010412279.1:121881-132815 GCF_000710305.1 Buceros rhinoceros silvestris
ACATGTCTTAAATCTCAAAACGACACATACTGGGGCGTTTCAAAACCCCACAGTGAAATGGATAAGCAATGACACTTACAGGCTCTGAGCGATAAGAATTGTCATCTAAAAATTGACCTTTTTAAGCCCATAAAGTCATTATTTAAGACTACGTACGTAAGCACATCCAATTATCACCCCCTCTTTGTGCAGCTCTCACATTGCTGTACTAACATGCACAAAAGCAATGCACTTCGAGCCCGACCGCTGCTATTCCCAGAGACAACGCGTATGTTTTTCCATCCCATCAGATCCTGCATGGTGGGGGAAGGGTAGGGGAGAGGGAAATGCAACTTGAGAAGGGGTAAGTGTGTCAAAATCTAAATGACTTGGAGACATTTCGCAGCACAATCATCCTTTATGCCTGTGCAGCTCGGCTCATATGGCTCACATTCAGCCTGTCACACTGAATCACTGCTACTTCTTGACTTACATTAACAAAAACAAACCCAACTTTCGCTGCAGTCTGTGAGGTAAAACGCTCTCCGGATTCCCAGTCAAAAGGCCAGAAGTGGCGTGAAAAATAATTGTTTTAGTAAGAAGCTCACTTCTGAGAAGATACAAAAAAAAAAAAAAGAGGTCCGTGAAGATCTAATAGCACAAACACATGTGTTGCTTGTGGAGTATTTCACAAAAAAAATCCGTACAGCAAAAAGCTTTGTCCACAAGCAGACACGGCTTTAGTAGTCATAACGAACAAAGCAAATCCTCTCCTGTCTACTCAAGTCTTTAAACTGTATGAAACAGAGGATTTTTAACAAGAGCTTTAGAGTCTGATGAACAGTTAGAAAGTAAATCTGGGAAACAAAGTACAAAACCAGAAAGAAATGCAGCCAGACACAACTTCTGCAACGAGCAGAACACAAGGCACAAAGCAAAGCCAGCACTCAAACCAAGTTATTTCACACTTCTCCCGGTAAATTCACCACAAACTTCCAGCTCGGAAGGGTTTCTGCTGACCTGTGGATGTGCAGCAGTGCAGATGCAGGGCGTTGTCCTCTCACCTTTTGTTCCCAGCCATGTCAGCTGTGCTCAGCTCCAAGTGCTGCTCACACTCCCAAGTCCCTTTTTCCAGCTCTATCTTAGGAACTGCCCAGATTTTGTAGTGTAATCTGAGCAGGGAAGTACCATGTGCCTATGATATGGTTAATCCACTTTTTACCCCTCCTGCAACGCCTAAGGAAGCTGCTTCGCATTTCAAAGCCGTGCCTAAGGCTGCCTGACCCAGGTACAGCCAGGGCAGCACTGGGGCTGCCTCCTCCACCCCAACAGGGTCCTTCAAAGGCTCAGTCCCACCTACCCTGGGATGAGCCGCTGAGGCCCTTGTCTCCCTTTCTGCCCAGTGCAGAGGAGACCATACCCCCTACACCAGAGGGAGCCAGCACTCCTTGCTCAGGGCCACCACCACAGTGATGGGACCATCCTCATCCCCATGCTCAATACCATGGTTCCCCACTGAGATAGCTCTGATAAGGCCCAGTAAGGCTCCTCGAGACCCAGCAAACCCTGGGCATCTGCTCCGGATCTTTGGCAAAGATATTACACAGGTTGGGCTGCATGACTCCCATCCATTCCTCTCCAGCATTGCCATCAGCTAAGCGAGACACCATCTCTGTTTCTGCTGCTAGCAGAAGAAACCTTTCTCCTACAAAAAATGAAATTAGAAAGCCTCTAAACTTCCTTCAATTAATTCTCCTGTTAATATTCTTCTATTGTTATTGATCTGTTTTATAGTCGCAATCGTCATAATGTTTAGTGATGAGGAGACACTGCACTTCCGTTAAACCAGTTGTGATGCTGCCAAACACACGTACACCAGAGAGGTCACAGAGAGGAAGAGGCTGATAGTCCTCAGGTCTGGTCACTTCTGCTCGGCTGGCCCAAACCACACCATTAGGTCCTCAGTGCTGCACACCAAAGCCCAGAGGATTAACTACCACCAGTCTGGCACAGGCTTTTCCTGAGTGTTTAGGTCTTGAAAAGGGTAAAGCACAAACCACCAATGGATGGTTGTGCTATTCCCCAACTTTCTTGAAAGCAAATTCCACGTAATACCAACACTGCCAGGTAACGTCACTATTGTCAGTGCCTCAAACACTGCTAAATCACAGGACACAGGGATGCTGAAGGAGCCCCACTTGGCAAGGAAACGGGAGGTTTCTATCACTCGCTCTGCCAACCCCAGGCAGATGGGGAGAGCAGTTATAGCTCCTTTTAAACAGCTGAGAAAGAGCCCCTAAAAGAAATTAAAGGGGAGCCACATTCAGAGGTCGTGGAAAAGAAAGGATGTAAGGCACAAATATGGCAGAAAATAGAAAAGCTTTAGGGGAACTTTAACTCTTGGCCAGGAGAAGGCAAAGCAATGTTATGTAAGGAACCGGCTTTTTAAATTCTCAGCCTCATGAGTAACACCTGGAAATACTTTCTGTGGGATTGCTAACAACTGCATTTCTAACAATGCAGAGGGAGATGTCCTTCCTTCAAACTCTAGCCCTTTACTCTAAAGCAAAGGTGCTGGTTGCATCTTCCCTGGTGTGTAACTTACTAAACAGTTATGTTCACAATCAGCACATGTGTTAAGGTAAAACTTAATCCTATATGGTACATGATTTCATTTCAGAGAAAAAAAAAAACCACACTCTTCAATGAGGAATTCAAGTTCTTAGCTCAGAAATTTGATCTTGATCAGTTATAACGATGATTGCTTACAAAATAGTATCAAAGAGGAAGTGAAGTGATCTCAAAGGTTGGGAATTGCAGCCAACAGACATCTCCCATGCTGGCTGTCGGCATTCAGGGCCACAATTTGTGTCTCTGCCAGCCACAGCATCATCTCCACCGCACCCTGGGCACTGCTCTGTGGTCCTCACTCCATCACCACGGGACTCCATGCTCCCCATCTCTGATCCACGTTGGGGACCCCTCCTACTTCTGTGCACCTTAAGCCACACATGTTGGGGCCAGGTGGTGAGGTCTGCAACAAACTGCCGGCAGCCAGCTCTTCACCACTTCATTTATTAGCCTGTAGAACAGGCTATGATTTGCTAAAATGATGATTAATCAGATCTTATTTTTCTCTACGGCAGTTAATGAACAGCCAATTAAGTGTCTCAGTAATTCCAAAATAACAAAGGAATACTCTTAGTGACAACTAGCAGCCAGCGAACAGTGTGAGCTGGCATCACAGGAAGAGCTAGTCTGGCTGGAAGGACACAAGATATGTGCTTAGAAGATCCTTTCACCCACATCACAAAGTCACTTTTTTCCATCCAGCTGGGAAAGCCTGGGCATCCACAGCCTACAAGACCAGCAGGGCAGCCACCGTCTATCTTGTGGTTCAGTTCATATTTCCTCCAGACTCCCAACAAATCCATGAATGCTTAATTTTGGTCATATAAATCACGATAAGATTAAGATACATAAACAGAACTTAGTGCAGCACCCAAAAAGCAAGGAATGGCATTTTTAAAAGAATCCATAATCTTGTTTTTTGAAGTATTTCTTCAGTGGGAATTGTGCTGGAGCAAAGAATGCAAAACTTAGAAGCTTCCAAGAGGGGGTCATGTGAAATAATTCTACTTCAAGATTTTTCCAAATCACTAAACATTTTGATTCTGGATGTATTTGTAAGAATCTGCCAACAAACCATTTCTCACTACCAAAAGAGACAATTTTTTTGCCATTTCTAACTGTCCTCCTTTTTTTCCAGGTTTAAAAGTAGATAACTGATGTCATTTCTGTCAAAACTTCTGCAGTCCACAATGACATTGCATATTTTTCAAATAAAAAGCAACCCCCCCCAAAAAAAAGAAAAGAACAAAGAACATCCTTTGTTTCAGACAAAGAATTTCAGGAGAAACCACAAAATGTTCAAGCAAAACATTAAACATTTGATTTTCCACCCATTTTGCCAACAGTCTAAGTTTTCCCATCGTTCTAGTATCAGCGTCAATAGGGATGGGGGGGAGGTGGGTCAGATGGACGACACTCACCCTGTGACTTAACATCTGGGCTAATTGGATGAGGATGAAAACAGGATGTGATTTGCAGAAAGCATTTCTCTTCACTTTCCTTTCAGTGAGGAAATTAGACCTATTTAACATACCCATCACAAAAAAAAACGCCAGTAAAAAGCAGCTCCAAGTCATTACCCACATTCTGCCACCAATCCTGGGCTCTGCCCCCGCCCAAGCTCTGCACTCCATCGCATGGACCACCATGAGCATCGCGTGCTTGGTGCTCCCAGGGCTCAGGCCCACATGGAAGGATGTTACTGATGGCAGATATGATTTAGTCTCTTTAAATGAGTTTTAGACAAGCGACCTTAAAAATGGAAACGTTCCATTTTAAACCCAGCAGAGACTATTGTGTTAAACACACACTCATGCTTGCCTGACACACTTCACTCTTATTTTAGTGGTTTTTTTCCCATGTAAAGGCACACCACAATCGTGGCAGCACGTGGAACCCTAGTTGCACGGTAGACTCCTGCAGTGCCCAGCACTGTGCGAGCGTGCAACAAAACGCTGCTTCCAGCCCTAGGGATGAGCAACCATTGACTACAGGGATGTAGCCAAGAATTAGAATGGAATTCATGCAGCTGCCTAGTCTAGAGGTATGCTTCATCTTTGTGATAAACATCATAAAACACTAATTTATTTTTCCCCTCTTCACAGAAGGAGAGATTTAGTAAATATAAGTATATACCAGTGTGTTTCCTTTTTGACTCCAAGCATCTTAGTTCATCTCATTTAAATACAGGAATAAAAGCAATGCACTCAAGTTAACCTGTTGGCCCAAATTGAAGAGACATTATTACACATTCTTGTTCTTTCACACATCCTAAATATTCAGACAACACCCCAGGGTATAGTGTTCTATGTCAACACTTTGAGAAAATGCAAAAATCTCAATACAAATGCAGAGAAGTTGCCTATCTCACGCTCCCACTATTAACGGCCGCGTTTTAGAAAAGCCCACAAATTATTACAAACACAACACACTACCAAATGTAAGAGTTCTGTCTATGAAAAGTAAGCAAAAAAAAAAAGCCTCGATAGCCCTGGTAGAGCCATCAGACGAGCCTCAACAGCTCAGCAAGAAAGACGTTCTCCTGCAAGAGTGACTTCAATAGGCTGCTCTGGTGAGTCCGTGGTGCCTCTCCCCACTCTCCGCTGGAGTTGTGAGGAAACCTCCAGCTGCCTGTTCTTACCCCCAGTGACAGCCCAGCTCTCTTCAGATGTGGCTGGTGAGCAGCCTCTCCTGGTCCTCCCTAATTTCCTTCAGGAAGGAAAAGGACAAACCCCAAACCCAGAAGGATTAACTTCAATGGTCTAATTAGGGGCTTGAGATAATCCACTTGATTTTGCCTCCAGCAAATTAGGACTGCTCATGGGAACTCTGCGGCCAGCAGACCGGAGGATTGCTACTGGCAATTGCTACAGAGGCAGGGACCAGGCACAGCCCCGACCAGGGGAAAAGGTCTGGTAGTGGTCAGAGGGGTCAGGTATCTGCACAGATGCCCACCCTTGACCCAAGTCTCAAGGGGTTTCAGAAGGCCAGGTCCAGTAACTCTGCCCAGCAGCGCTGCTAGCATCTGCTCTGCCAACTCCATTAAAAGCCAATTCTGCAAAAATGATATTAAAAATAAAACAAAATTGGGTTCTGGTATCCTAACTGAAATCTGGCAGCCTGTCCCCATGTAAAATCCACCCGGAGCGATACATTTGTGGAGGACAGCTGGAACAAATCCATGACGTTTAATGACACAGTAAAAACAAACCTTAAGCAAACAACTTTCCATCATGTGAAATACTACTGTGAAGAGACGAAACTTTACAGCACTCGCACGTTACAATAATTAATCATTTCTAAACAGTTGGGTTTCAGTCTTAAAAAAAAAAAGTAATTTGCAGAAGTGATTTTTTTCCCATTCCAGCCATACATTTAAAGCAACATTTTCCTGTGAAAAAGTTTCAGGCTACACAGCGTTTCTGAGTTTTAATGGTATTCTGCCTCTCTTCTATCTAAAGATTCATGACACCAGCAAAATGGTACTTTGCTGCCTTCCATCTTCTTTCTCATGAGTAACCTGGCCACCAAAGCCCAGCGTACGGTACAGGAGAGCAAAAGTTCTAGAAGTTGTTTCTACAAAAAAACACTCTGATGGGATTGTCACAGAAACATTGACAACAAATTGCCTTTTTAATTCCAACAGGCTTTCGAATCCCAGAGGCACCCTCTCACACCACGCACGCATATCCAGTGTCACCTAAACACTCCACAGCTCCTCAGGAAAGAGAACAGGTCCATGGGTACAATAGCTGTTGTACAATAGGGGCCAAGCCAAGAGGACTGAGGACAGCACGAACGAGAGTGCAGGGGCACATCTTAGGCTGACTCTGTCTGACAAACATAGTTTAGTTGACACTGGACAAATGGCTCCGCTCTCATGACAGTAAGGCCTGGGGGACACACTGACAGGCTCTCCTGGATGTAGCTACAGCAGGAGTTGGCTGAGGACCAGCAGCTGGCTGGTAGTCCCCCACCACATGTCTGGCAGGAGGGACAGAGAGAACATTCACTGCACTAGTGCAGACTCAGCTAATTTAAGTCAAAAACAAAGGTGGTTTGAGCTAACCTGGCTGACTTTGCCGTGAGGTGGAGTAAGATCATCCATAAGACCCTTTCTGCTAGCTCTGTAGGGATAAAAATCTTTGCTGCTTATATTTTTTACTTCCAAAAAATGATGTATTCATGCCCCAGCAATTGCTTTCTCTCTCTCTTTCCATGAGAAGTCCAAACAAAACCACATTAAGATCCTTCTTCGACCAGACATGTTCAGGTGTGAAGGTGTAGCGATTACGAGAAGGTTTTGTGGATACAGGAAAAAATTAGCTCCTTGTCTCCAGGGTGTAAAGAGTCAAGAGCAAAAACCTGAACTGAACTAAGAAGTTTCATGCTAAGGATCAAAAGAAAAAAAAAAAGAAAGAGAGAGAGAAAGAAATTCCTAGGAAAATAGGCAGGAAAGGATCCGTGTGGTGAAAAGGGACAGTTTCAAAATCTTCACAAAAAAAGGAGCGTGTGATGAACTCCTTCATGACTTTCTCTCCAGAGACCCTGAGACCAGCCCACCTCCAGACTGCAGAAGCAGCGTGACCATCCGCTGCGCCTGGGGCTGGACATGCAGCTGTACCACGGTGGGACCGCCAACACAGCGGCACTTCTCACGCTCCCGTCTCCACCCACGTCTCTGCAACACCGGATTCCTGGCACCGGTTCGGACGGCTCGGCAGCCCTCGCCTGCCTTCACACCGGATTCCTGGCACCGGTTCAGACGGCTCGGCAGCCCTCGCCTGCCTTCATTCATAAAACGAGACCATGCTGATGAAAGGCACCGGCTCTAGCGCACCCAGCAATAAATGTCAGTGACATCTCCCGGTCAGCCACCCCTACGCAGGAGGTGGAGGTCACAGCTGGACAATGAAGTCAGGGAGCATTTTGTGTGTGGATCAGTGACAGCGCGTGAACTTCTCCCCGATTCTGGATTCGATCCACAGAGCTTATTAACAAACAAGACAGACAGAAAAGTGAGTCTTAAAGCAGACCAGGAGAAGTAATTAACCCAGCTTCACTGTCATGAATAAAATATTAGGTTTGAAACAGACAAGAATGAAGAGGGAACTCAAGGGGTCTGGTCCTGCCATGGTCTAACCACGCTCTGCAGAACAAGGAGCGGATCCAGGCCACAAGTAAGCCACAATTTCTTCGTATCTAAGCGTAATATTTTTTTTGTTTCAAAAGTTTGATTTCCTACCAAAAGACCACAATAATGTAAACAGAAGACAAACCACTTTTTGAAAAGCCCCTTTCAGAAATCTGTCTCTTTTAGCTTCTGCTCTGTATGAACACGGAATCAGAAAAGAACTCCTGGGATATTAAACCCAGGCCCTCTGTTATTAACAGCAACGTGTCACTTGCAGCAAAAAGAAAGGTTAATGTTATGCCAATGAGCTGGAAGGAAATCCAAATTTCTGATGCAAGAGAATGAGAGGAAAAGCTAAACAAAAGTGATTGTATGAGACCATATATGACTGTATCAGAGCCGTATTCTAACCTCAAGGCTGTTGACACATCTAAGAGGAGATAAGAGGCAGAGTCATTACGAGTCGAGGTTCTTTCTGCCACTTGGCATCTAGCATACAACGTAGCACTGCTGGGCCCTGGGATGAGGAGGAAGGGGAGCTCCTGCAGGCACAGCCCTCTCCCAGGGCACCTGAGAGCATGGTTGCCCCGAGGCTGATGGCTCGTGGAAAAGGCAAGCAGCCCTCAGCACTGGTTGGCCAGCTTGCAGCAGGCTGGGTTCTTCGGGGTACGATGCTGAAACCCCAGAAGGCAGCAGTAGGAAAGCCTGTGCTCGCTGTAAGTCCTTCAGCAACCACAAAAATCTCTGGATAATTTAAGGGACACTTCTGGTTTTGCCAGCAGCAGCTAAATCTCACCTCTTACCCACAAACCAGGAGAAGAAACTCCCAGGCATGGAAAAATTTCCAAAGAACAGCTGGAAAGAGATGACTAACGTTGTAAACATTTGTGACCTCTTGGAATAAAGGGCAGAAGGCGGCTGAGGAAGGCATAGTTGGTAGCAGCCTTGGTTTGGTCTACATGCGATGCAAAGATCTAAGGGCACAAGGCTGCCAAGGAAGGACAGCCAAGGTATTCTCCACACCCAACCCTCTCCATGCAGGCTTTGAGAATTGAGAGCACGTACCAGACACCACCACAATGAGAGCCACAGGAACTAACACATACTGCAGTGCCAACACATAGGAAAAAAGGCCACAAAACAGAGTGAAAGTAGGTCACAACCTAGAGGTGGGATGCAACTCCAGAAGAATGGACATTGTGGAAACGCCCCAGCGATGTCCCTCCCATTGTTGATGAACTGTCCAGCAGAACATAACATTTCCAAGAAGTGCAATAACAGGGCTCAACACCAACCAGAGAGCAAGCAGTTGAGAAGATGCCATTTCCTCATCACGCTGTTGCTCTACCACCAGAGCCAAAAGCCAGCCTGGATTTCTGGTGGGCTTCATCTTCTGCATATACAGGAGTAAATCCCCACTCAGGAGCACACTCCATGCTCACAGGCCTTCTCCAGTGAGCCAAGTGATCCTCAGCCGTGCTCACCCAACTAGCTCTCAGGTCTGTGGGTGGTAGTTGCTCTCCCTTGCTGCATGCCTGAGCAGGACAGATGGTGCTAACAGTACCGGAACATGACCTTTAAAGCCACCAAGCACTGTGGGACTCACTGCCCATCATCGCCCCTGCAAGCTACCCAGCACAATTGCTTCCAGCTTCAAGTCAGTCAGATAAATTTAGAAGTATATGACACCACATTATCACTGAACGCAACTGAAAAGGTGTTAAAGTGGGTGGATGGAAGGACAGATGTCTTCAACCACAGAAAACAATTTGAATTAAACAGAAAACATCTTTCCTGGTATTCAGCTGTCCTGCAGGCCAGCGCTGCCCTATTAATTATCCCAGTACAGGTCTCAAAGCTGCTTACTGCAGTATGGAGGCTAGCAGTCCCCCAAAAGCAGAACCCCTGAGCAGCTCCCAGGGCTGAAGGCCTCTGCTGCTTTGCCATCTCCTTCGTGGCTTTGCTGGAGAAGGTAAAGCTCCAGCCACCGCATCAAATTCAGTAAATCCTGCTCAGGGCATTGCCTGCGAGACAGAAAACAGGGATGTCAATAATGGGGCTGCTGAAGAACAAGGCAGCGCCAGGAAAAGTTTGTCAATACCCCAATGTCAAATTTAAGGGGGTGATTTTTGAATGATATTTTTACACCAACACCAACCCTATTAACGCTGCTAGAACTGTCTTCAAAGTGATTTTGAAGGTCCAGATGCCTCTGTTTGGGAAAAGCAGCTGTTGAAAGACTCTTTTTTTGACCTCTATGTGTGTCATTAGGGGAAAATCTTTCATATTGAAAGTAGTTTGATTCATGGCACTAATAAGGGTGTTTTCTGTCTAGAAAGCTGTGTCCTTCTCAGGTAATTTTTACCCATTAACCATACACCATGAACTGGAGATTTTGTTGTTAGATGATGGTCTACCCAAGTGATAAGTAGAGCCTTGTTCATGGGATGTGCCCACAGCCTCCCTCTGCAACAGAAAGGACACGGATGCCTAAAACAAAGATGCCCGATGAGGAGAAGCAGGAAAGGAGAGAATTCAGGTGCTGATGGTCTGTGGAGAACCACAGGAACAGATCAACTCTCAAGCATCACTCCTCTACCTACAGGTGCCAAGAAACTAAACCAGTAAACCCAGCAACAGAACCACCTTCTCCTTCAGTACTGAAGGCATAGAGGAAAACCCCAGTGCCACTGTGGCACCAGCAAGCTCAAAGGACCTTCTTGCAGGTGGTACAGACCGTGCGCCCAGCCCCACCTCCTCTGGCCTCGCTCCCCGCGGGGGGCTCGGCGCTGGGTGGACAGACGGGCTCCAGCACAATCCTCTGAGTCACAGGAGGAAGAGATAAGGTGAGGGGAAGCGAGAGGGCAGAGAACAGACTCAAGCCCTGACCACGCTACGAGCCATCGTGCTACCGGGAGCTGGAGTCCTCCTCCGCTCCCGCCAAGCTGGTCCCCCAGTGTCCCCAGCACAGCCCCCTGTGCCCGGCTGCCAGGGGGCAGCCGGCCAGTGATCGCACCCAGCACCGCTCGCTCCAGGGATCCAAGCACAGGCAGGACGAGAGCAACTTCTCTGACTTATCCCGTGGATTTTCTCCTCTTCCTCCAAACACCCCGCTGGTTTAAGCCTGCACGACTCGGAGGACGCACTTCTGGAAGGATTTTGCCAGACTTCCCCCCAGCTCCGAAGGGCG
>NW_010412280.1:0-12316 GCF_000710305.1 Buceros rhinoceros silvestris
TATTTATATTATTATTTATACCGTAACATCTTTAAACTTTCCAGCATTTGATGTAAATTTTCCAGGCTTATCTTCCTCTACTTTAAGAACAGAGAAAAGCAATTCAGTCATTTGGAAAAGAGAATGACATGAAGCAAAATTTTTGAAAACCTATGTGAAAAACCACTGAATAGTTATAAAAAACTTATCACGAATTGCAAAACGACACTGAAAAACTGAAATTTAAAGCTGCCAGCACACTCACAATGTTTCATACTTCCACACCCCTTTTGACTAATCATGGGATTGGGACTGCCTTTTCTGTATATGCAACTTTTTTGTAGTGTCTAACTGTTGCATAAGGGGACTGAAATTTTTTGTAGTCCTCTAGAAGTGAAATAAACAAATAAATAATTTAAGCACATTCAAGCTGGGAAATATCAACAGCTGGAACAGAACAAATTACTTTAGTTATGGACATTTGGTGGCTAACTACAGCATAGCTTATTATATCATAAGCACAATGCCTCTGCCAGCCCCACTAAAGCAGCTGGGTGAGTTCAGATGGCTGCAAAACCCCTTGCTGAAATCACTAGGGCAAGGCAAATAACAGCAAAATCTCACAGCTTTGTAATTGAGGACATGGTTTGCCATTGCAATCAGCAGTTGTGGAGCACCGAAGTAATCTTTGTGACTCAGGCTCAGTGTCACAGATAAAATGTCTGTTGGATGTTATTGTGGAGAACACTGAAAAGTGGAAGTTGACCTGTTGTGGTTTGTTTCATCAAAGTTTCATTGTGAAGGTTTTTGGTTTTGAAAGATACTGATACCTGAAGAAATTTTTTCTATAAAAGTTGTAAAGATTGAAAATCCAGAGAGTTTCTGTATCTTTTTTTTTTCTTAATATTTATATCTGCAAGCAATGAACGGGGAGAGATTTTTCTTGCAGAAAACCTGAAATAAAATGTCTCTGTGAAAACTGTCCTTTAATCAAAAGGAAATATTTTGTCAGATTCATTCTAACCAGCTCTACCTGTTGGTAGCCGAACCCAAGTTGAACTAGGTGTCAGCACAGAGATGCGCAGATAATACTCCTTGGTCCATGCTGTGTTTTGCGTAAGCCCTATGTATAGAAATTGGCCATCCTGTGCTGTGCCAAACTCATGGGTTATCAGTTGTACAAAAGCACTGATGTTCAGTTAGCCAGCCCTGGCATATATCGACGAGTTAAATTAGTCCCAAAATGGAACTTAATTCCTTGTGTTAGACTTGAGAAAGTTGCACCGGGAGCTGGAAATGAAAAAGTAGTGATAAACATAATGAAATAATTTTACACAGATGAGGCTTAAATAAAAACAAATAAAATAAGAAATTGGTTCTTTTGAAACTCATTTAAATAAACTAGTTTCCATAAACTCAAACAAGTTAATTAGCTACCATTATTCAATAGTCCTGAGGACTACAAAAATTAAAAGAAATGAAGAGTCCTGTGAGAGAGAAGGGGAAAATGAAATTAAAATATCCAAATAGGTCAAGAAGCTAAAGTGTCTGAAGGAGGGGAAGAAATTACTTTTTCTCAGTACTACCTCAATTCAGGCTACACTGAAGAGAGCAACCAACCAAACAAAAAAGGAATAATTAAAATGAAAGAAAAAGACAACACCCCCCGTGATTTAACATAATTTGCATAAATATAAAAATAATAAATCTATAGTTTTTATTAGGGGTTACAACCTCAGTTTCTAATCAGTGTAGGTGAGCTGAGCTCGTTACATTGCAGGCATGTGTTAAAAATCTTTGATTGTTTTTTAATTAGAAAGTTTACTTAGATAATAAAACCAACCTTACTTCTTGTTGCATACCAAGTAAGCTGAAGAGAGAAAAGAGATTTTTCAAGTTGCTGTTACTATGAGACAGATTTTTAGCCTCAGTTTAACAATTTTTCTATTAGCATTCTTCTCACTAGCAAATAGTCAAAAGATAGCAGATCTTCAGCTAGTAGAGACTTGAATTGCTCTATAGTTTTCAGTACAGTCACACTGATTTACACCATCTTAGCATCTGTCTTAGTGTTTCTATTACCACTTTTCTATTACTTGATTCTGCTTCAATTTTCTCCACAGCTAGAGAGATCTAAGTTATAATAGGCAGTTACTTATACTATTGGTAGATAATAAAATAAAAAGAAATGGTTCTAATGGCTTCCTTAGCACTTTATGGGCATGCAGCAATACAATGACAAGGGTGTTACTCTAATGAGATTGCAATCTCTGTTATATGTAGGCTAATACCATCCCCTATTCAAATTTCCCAGTGCTTCACATTCTTCGGTCCTTTGCGATTTCTTGCAAACCATTTTGGCCAAAATGTTAGGAGGGATTTGTGACCCAGAGTTAAGATGGATCAAGGGCAAACAAGACTTTGCTAAGCGAACAAAAAGGTTGAAAAGACACTGGGATTGAGCTAGTAAAAGACACAGAGAGTTATTTGGCTACCTTGGACAAATGGTTGAAAACCACGGAGAAGCTTGTTACTAGAGCTTAAGCAATTAGAAATAGATGAATATGAAATGGAGAAATAAGAGAGAGAACAACTGTGTGAGACATGTTTATGTGCAAAAGGAGAGGAAGTGGCCAGAGAGGAAGAGAGACTGCTAAAAGAGACAGGGAGGGAGCATGGAGATGATCTGAGACTGATGAAAACCTCAGAGAGGGACTAGGACTGGGAACCAAAGGGAAAGAAAGTGGGCACGAATGGAGCTGAGAAGGGCGCATTGAACATGGATGGGCCAGTAGGACTGGTACGACACCGCTAAAGAACGCATGTTGAGACAATGAAGGCAAAGCAAATGAGATTAGGAAGAAGAAAGAAGAGAGGAAAGAGAACGATTGAGCAGGACCAGATGACAGAGATTTAAGCTTGGGGAGGCAGGCAGAGGACTGAACAAACCCCTGCAGAGCCCCAGGCGGAAGCCACAGCTCCCAGTTCCATGATCTGCTGACATTTATAAAACAAAAACTCTGCCCAGTGGCACAGGAAACACCAGCAAACAAAAATTGTCCTCCAAATTTCTCCGCCAAAATAGTCACTGCTTATACCTCATAAGTCAAAAACCTTAAGCTCTGCAAGCGCAATGGAGAGTTATATCATTTGTTCATTTCTGAATACGGTTCTGGGGAGAGGGAATTTCCAGACAGCCTTCCTTCTTTCTGCCTTCTTCGAGGCTGATTATTGTTTCATTATGGTTAACATCAAAATTGCCACAGCCTAAAAAAAGAGTATGCTACATAGCAAAATGATATGCAAGATAAGAGAAAAAAACCCTGGTTTAGTAAAGAAGGTGTATAACAGAGGTGGCCAAACTGTGTTAATGCTGTTTTGAAGAGATGCTGCTGGGAAAGGAGCACTCAGCTTCTTTTTTTGACTCACTCCTCCCCTCATCTAAAACTCCTGCTCCAGCCACCAGATCCAATCCCTGTCACACCCCACTCTAAATCACTGCACTGAGGGAGTTTTCAGGTTAATCTAGATTCACTACTTGCCCCCACAGCACACTCTGTCTTCAGAAAGCACACACATAGATTATGGATCAGAGTGATTTTTTCCCCCTAGCCCAGCCAGCACAATCACTGTTTTTCACAAGGCCTTCATTCCTGCAAGAATTGCTGGGAGGAGGCCTAGTGTAGCCTGGCCCTAGCTTGGTGCTCAAGGGACCAGGAGCCGGGATGCAGTGGAGGATGCACCAGCTCAGTCCAGATTAAGCTATGGGAAACTCTTTTACTAGCTTCACATCTGTGAATAGTCAATGTAGTAGCCAGCAGTGTAAATTATTTCACTCTCTCCCTTCTTGATGTTGGCATTGTTGTTACTCCCTAGGACAACTAATCATATTTCTATCTCTTGGTGAAGCGGAAATTCATTCATAAATGTTTGCTCCAATTTAAACCCAGGAATATTTGCAGTTGTGGTCAAAATACCCAAATACCACATGTGAAAAAGCCTAGAAAACCATCTTTTTTTTTTTTTTTTTTCTAAAAATGGATCTCGATTACTACAGCCTTGTCTGCAGCCATCAGTGTTTGGTGAGAAGCTTGGGAACCACCTATCTGGATAAAACAGGAACAAATTTTAGTAACCACTATAATGGAACAAACAGCAAGCGAGAGGGAGAGAGTTGGTGAAATGAATGAAAATTCCTGGGAGAACAGAGTCCTGACAGCTTACCAGAAAAGTCCATTAAACACCACAGTCCTTCAGATCAGCTGTTTCTACTGAGCTCTTCAGCCCATATGGTTATTTCTTTAATTGTCTTTAAAAAGGTTCCAACCATCTGTTGGAACCGATGCTTCTGTCTTGTTTTGATTTCTTAAATTCCTAGAAAAGATTACTTTGGAAAGAAGATTTTTCATCTTCTCAGGGTTTTTGGTGCGTTTGTTGGGTGATAAAAGAGAAACCAGAGAAGTCTATGTTTTGCACATGATAGCCCTGAACTTTTCTCCTTCAAAAGAAGTTTGATAGGATCAAAATGTTGAAGATTGCTGATTGTACTGGAGGAGAAATGGAAGCTGGGTTGTTACAGCAGCACTCCAACAGACTCACTTGAAATGGAAGTGCTGTGCTGCTTTTGCAGCACCACTGCTTGAGTGACTGACAAACCTGTCGCAGCACTTCCACAAACAGCAGAGAAAGGCACGTGTTCCCAAGTGGAGAGTTCTCACAGAAATCTCAGACCGTAGCCATTTCTGAAAGCACAAACCTTGTTCTCCAGATATGATTAACACCCCTCTTTATAGATTTTTTTCATCTATAGTTTAATGGCTTTCTTGTTTATATTTGCAAAATTCCATTATGTTAATGACAAATCAAATATCTTTGAGCCTCTTCACGTGTGTTTATTATATCTATTTTTATCTTTTTTTCTTTGGAGTGGTCAATTCTTTGGCACAACATGTTTCTCATAAACGTCTGTGTATTTTTTTCATGAGATATAATAGATAGATGGGTTTGTGGGGTTTTTTTTACAGAGTTCGCATAAAAAGCTTTTATTTGTGAAAGCACTGGCTGAAAAGGAGCAGAAGATTAGGAAAAGCTGCCATCTCCTTAAAGTGAAGATTTGGGATTATGGATGACAGAAGAGACAAAACAAACCTCATTTCCCTCTGCATTTAGGCTTGTTCCCTTTTCTCTCCTCTTTCAACCGTCACGGCTTTCAAGCCCTCCACTTCCCTGACAACTTATTAATCGCAAGCCAAGAAACTGAGGTGGTTTTAAGCTGCTGTACTTTAGGAGTCTGCTGAATCTATTTGGTCTCTTGACTGCTGTGATGCTGAAAGGAAATTGCACTTTTAAACAGCTTTTGTATCAGAATTCAAAGGCGGTTGAAACTGAAACAATAAATTAAAAAGGTCTGAAACAAACAACAGATCAGAGAGATTACTCATATGGATAAAGAGTAAAAGAAAATGTACTAAAATACTCTGCGTGAAAGGATGAAGCTGCTAAAAGCTCCATCAGAGTAGCTGAATTTCTTTAAAAATGTCAAAAAAAAAAAAAGGCAAAGAAAGAAAACTCAAACGGCATTTTGCTCTGCATGTAATGAGGAACGGTAAATGGAAGACATCAGGTATTTTTCATGGTTGACTGGTTCCACAGCACCTGATTTGCCTAATAGCTTATACAGAAACTTAGGTAGTATTGGTGCCCATTCTATAATAACTTTTCAGATCCAGCTGTTTTAGAATAAAATAACTCAGAATGAGACCATGTCGAGATCAGGCTTTCATCCTCTACCTTTTGCAGTATAATGAGAGTTTCACATTTCTGAGCAGACTCTGAGCTTCCAGCCATAAGTGAGTGTCTAAAAGTATGTTAAATAGTCCAAGAACCTATGGCAGAAGGGCCGCAAAACTCAATGTTCAAGATGAACAAAATACATGCAGTGCAGTACTTCCTCTGACAGAGCACTGGCTCAGGCAGCATCTAGAAAACAGGAAAGATGTAATAGAATAAAAGGAGCTACTTTATTCCTCACAGTTTCTGAGTGCTGCTAGAACAAGCAAGGCAAGGCAAGGAGAATTATGACAACCCTGTTAGACATAAGAGCTCCTCACAGAGCTATAGACAGGGCTCCCACAAAGGTTGAGTTGACAGCCCACACAAAAGCAAGTGAAACAGCATTTCTCCCAAGCTGGGTGTTAGTATATAAGTCATTGTGTTGCTATAGAATCTTTTAGTAATTCTGAAATTGTGCTTTGGACAGTACAAGATAGTATCAAATACTTGCTTCTGTGCTTGATAAAATTAATGTTATAAAATGTTATAAAAGGGATTTTACCTACTTTGAAATTATGCCAGAGTGTTGAACATTCCCTGTAGTACTGATGGTGATTTAAAGCAGCTATGGAGAAGGCAAGAGTCTGGGAAACTAAATGAGGTGACTTTAAAGAGGGCCCAGTCCTGAGGAACTGGGGCAGAAAAGTGAAAATCCTATAGACAACAGATGTCCTCCAAGCAGAGGGTTGCCCAATCTGATTTCAGCATTAAGATAAAAAAAGAGTAGGACCTCTGGTGGTTAGAAGCTTGTGCTCATAGCCACTACTATCAAGCCAAGGGAATCTCTTGAACCCCAAAGGAATTCTATTTAAAGACAACAGAGTATTGTGCATTTAACAAATTATATAAAGAATGTTTAAGAATGTAAATGGAGAAAAACCCCTAAACCCACAGAATGATATTTTACTCTGGCCTCTACTGCGTAGCAGTACTAGGAAGCTATCAAGACGCATTACATATGCTAAAACAGAGACCAAGACAAGTAGGAGAGTGTGTGCCGGTGGTACAGAAAAAGCCAATCCAAAGTACACACATACCCATATAGGATACATGGAAAACTGTTTTCTTGCATGACTATTATTCAGTTTCTTCTGAAAGAGTGACTGTATGTGTCAAATCTACTGTTAGGTGTAGTATACCTGTAGGATACCTGATGAAACACTAGCAATATATAGATTTAGTGAACATTAAAGACTGTTCAGTAGCATTTTTTATTTAGTTATTTCATGGAATACAAATTTCCTAATTTTCATTAGTCTCAGAAACCCTGATCTGGCATATTGGTAAATTAAGGAGTAAAAAAAGTTACAATTAAGAAGTAAAAAAGGTAAGATCCCAATTACATATATAATATTTTAGGGACAGGGTGCATGGCAGATAAAGTGAAATACTAGTTGCCACCTTCTGATGCTCATCTAACAATACACAGGGAACAAGGAGGTCTTTGACATCAGGAAAGAAGGATGAAATACGGATTTGTATCGAGTATTGTGGCTGCAGGCAGTAACGGTTGCCCAATGGCTTGCTCTTGGCCTTGTAAGGTTGTTATCGCCCTAGACACAACCTGAGGAGAAATGGACAATGGCACATTCATTGGCAAGCAGAAGATAAAAGTCCTCAAATTTGCCTACGGTTGCACACAGGTAAAAGTTGCGTATAGACTGACAGGTCCCAAGATGTTATAATGTCAGAACAAATGAACTTAGTACCAGACTCACAAAAGTTAAATATTGCAGTTTCAGTCATCACAATGCCCAGGATCTTATTTTATAATATGACCTGTGTTTTGAGGCAGAAAAAAGGCTAGCAAGAATAGCACAAACACAGATATCACAGGAAAACAAAGGATGGGGAAGAAAAAAATAAAGCACATGAGCAGGAGCTACAAGACCCTGTCCAAAATAGGATTAATCATATTACCTTCATGTGCTAAATTTTACCTCAGGAAGGGAAATATACACTGAATTATCAGACAGCTAATGGAAAAGAAAAAAAAAGAGAAAGAAAAGTATAAGAACAGATAAATGCTGATAAATATTACTGCTTTGCTGTGTGCCCTTAAAGGAAACGCTGTTGCCTGGACATGTGTAACCAAAGGTTAATATATACAAATGAGCAAAAGACTCCTTTCAAAGTTCTTTCTGACAACTTTCCTACAGCGCTGGCAGCAAGCCTATGGTAATGCTGCTCTCTCACCTAATTCAAGGGGTGTTTAAAGGATTAATCAGTTAATGTTTACGCAGTGCTTTGAAGATCAAATGAACAGTAGAAGCACCAAGTACTACTGTAAGAGACCACAAGAAGCAGGGAATGAGAAACCTCCATCTCATAAAAGGAAAGAGTTTGGTGTTCTGTAGTTATTAAGCGTTCCCCTCATTTGCTGGGTCTTTCATTTAGGAAGACCATATTTATGTCCTTCTTTATGTTGCTGAGGGTTGTATTTCAATGGCTGTAAATTAACTACTTAGAATAGCTCTTCAGACCATTAGGCAGGGGAGAAGAATATGGTAATATTACTGCTACTGAGAGAAGCCTTTTGCTTATTTGGAGGGTAAGGAAAACTAGGAGAGAAGATTCGGTGACAACACATTTTGGGGGTTATAATATTACCATTTTCCCTCGTACTTGGCACTGGTGAGGCCACAGCTTGAATGTTGTGTCCAGTTTTGGGCCCCTCACTTCAAGAAGGACGTTGAGGTGCTGGACTGTATCCAGAGAAGGGCAACAAAGCTGGTGAAGGGTCTAGAGAACAAGTCCTGTGAGGAGCAGCTGAGGGAACTGGGGTTGTTTCGCCTGGAGAAAAGGAGACTCAGGGGAGACCTTATTGCTCTCTACAGGTACCTGAAAGGAGATTGTACTGAGGTGAGGGTCAGACTCTTCTCCTATATAACAAGTGACAGGATGAGAGGAAATGGACTCAGACTGCACCAGGGGAGGTTTAGGTTGAACATTAGAAAAAATTTCTTTACAGAGAGGGTTGTTAAACATTGGAGCAGGCTGCCCAGGGCAGTGGTGGAGTCCCCATACCTGGAAGCATTTAACAGACATGTGGATGAGGCACTGAGGGACATGGTTTAGAGATTCTGGCAGTTCAAGGTGTACAGTTGGACTTGATGATCTTAAAGGTCTCTTTCAGCCAGATGATTCTGTGATTCTGTAATTCTATAACCATCCAGAAAGTCTAAAATATTGGTAGAAAGTAAACGCTACAGATCAGAAGATGTTTTCAGTAACACATTTACCATCAGACGGAGTCTTCAAGTCACAAGCGCTTATCCTCTGAAAGGCACAGAGGCACAATTTGGTAGCTTCTGAACAAGCTGCTGTTTGCCTTTATGGACACACTAGGGTCAAACCTCAGACCTGCAGAAATGCAGTAGCTACAGCAAAGGTTTCTGATCTGTTAGGAGAACCATTTCCTGATGGAAAAGCAGAGCTCGTTCAAGAAACCTCAGAAAAGGAAGTTCCTCCTGACTTGTTTTATGTAAAAGGTAAGGTTAGACATTTATTGCGGTCCAAGCTGGCCAGAGCTAAGGTCCTTGCCATCCATCACTGGGAATCTCCTCTCCTAGCAGAAACTGAGGTAAAAGATCCAAAACTCTTTCAGCTTCCAGGGCTTTTTAAATAAAATATTTCAAGAAATGTCGCCGCTTTCTAATTTGCTCACAGCGAGGCTTCGCTTTTCATTTTGAGTGTTTCAGTCTTCTGACTCAACTAAATATATTATTTTTAATTCTATATGACAGGAAAAAAAGAAAAAAGAAGTAATTAACATCCATCAGTATTTTAGTATTCTGCCTCACACTACATACATTCCCAGTTGCATTTAATACTGGTAAGATTGCAGTCTAGAGTTCTTCTGTCTTTTATGCTCAGCTATGCAGCACACACATCCTAAGGAAAAACATAGCAAATGAGTTGCAAATACCTTCAGGGTGGTGTTCAGTACCTCTGTGGAGATATCCCATTGCTCCACTTGCCTCATCAGAGTACCTCAAGTTGAACAGCTTCCTCTGGAAGGAACATAAAAATCATCAGGTTTATCTAAAGAAAGTGAAGATCCTTGGGAAAGGAAGAAAAGCTTGGGAAGAATTCAATAACCTTCCAAAGCTCCTGAGCTAGGCTGACTTTTGGCCTGCCTGGACACCCTGTATATTTGTTTTAGTGCATAAAGCGTAGAGCCCCAACCTCTCCAATAAACTAAATTCCTGAGAAGCACCCTTCCAGCAACAGAACAGGATTCTTGTTATCCTGAAGCTTCATCATAAATTCTTTCACTCCTTATTTTTTGTTGAAATGGAAAACTTCAAAAAAAGACAGAGTTCATGAGCAATTATTTTGTGTTAAATTACTGGATCTTAAATAAATCTATTGGGTTACAGGAAACCCTAAACTAACTTGGCTCTCAGATGCAATCTAATGTAATTAATGTAAGGGCACAGCAGCAAAACAGTTCAAGTGTTTTGCATCAGATCCTACTGCTTGAATTCAAGACTCATTGGGGACCATTGGAAAGACCTGCTCCCGTTTCAGCTGGCCCCAGAGAGATGTCATCATCAGGCAGATGACTGATGCAGAGACTTAGATGCTGGTCCCAATACTCCTTTGAGCATAACTGGAAACAAGCACATCTCTACTTATCCCAGATTAATCTGTTAGGGTGGCTTAGTCTCTTACTGCAGGTAGCAGTAAGCCTAGGAACAGTAAATGGAAAATCTGTTTAAAAGTCTCTTTAGCTGTGGACTGTTGAGTAACTACTGATCTATACGTTACTGGAAGAGCTGGAGTGCTTCCCAGACTAAGTTTATATAGGTTCAAAATCTTGTTCAGTGCAAAGGCACACTCTGGAAATAATGACTCTTTTGCAGTGATAGAAGTAACAGACTTAAGGTTTTCTTCTTCTTTTCCTTTCCATAAAACTGTGGCAGATCCACCAGTTTCTAAAAGCTAAAGGTTTGCACAGAACAAAAAGCAGTGTTGAAAGGCAACGCTGTCCATCTCCCTCCACCCTGGGAAAAGAAAGCTCCTCAAAGGATTAATGGTTCCAAAAGGCTTTGGGGAAAGCTGTAATATGCATTTAAACAGGATTCCCATGTGCCCAGGTATTAATTTTTCTTTTTATAGCAGGAAGCAGAGCTTTTTTTATGTGTACATTTTAACATGAAAAGGACATTGCGGTGCAGATCCATGGTTTGTCTCACTAGTGCACAGAGTGCTGGGTATAACTTTAGCTGCCAGAGTAATGCTGAGTGTTGTCCTGAGCAAAATCCTAAGAAGCAATTATTTCTAGAAGGCAGAATTGTGTAAGGCTGTTGCTGTGCAGCTAATGTAGAAAACACACGCAATGCAGCCAAAGAAGTTCACAGATGGTCATGTGTAACAGCAGCACCAAGCAAAGTACGAATTGGGAACAAAGACCTTGGCAGACCCATCCGACTCATAAATCCTGTCCCTTCCTATTGCAGATGATTCGTGCTTTCCTCACATGTGAAATGACAACCAACAAAAAAAACCCCTCAAAAGCAAATCACCAGTGAAAAAAGAAAATCCATTGAGATCTTACACTAATGTACACCCGATTAATAAAGCAGAGTAAAGTCTATTCAATCCCCAGTGAAAAGCCTGGGGAAGCCACATAAAACTGATAGGCTCAAAACTCAAGGGATTCAAAGGAATATGAGCAGATTTCCCTGAGTATGTAAAATCTCTCACCACACTACTGATGAGATAATATTCAGATAACTATGTCAGGTGAAATTGCTTAATTAGAGCTCTAATTAGTTTCCAACCATTCAGAAAAAACCTTGTCGTCTCATATTTTAATTAAGAATTCATTTTTGATAAGCAGGTGATTCTATCAGTCACTGACAGCTACCTGGAGGATGGCATATTAATGTGTTTATATTTTTGCATCACTATATACTCCCGCCCACAGTCAGGTTGGATGTCTGGCATATTCAAGGCTCAGTTCTGACAGATGCTTAATTGCACAAATAATCCCATGGGTTTACATGAGTCAATGTTTGTGGTATAGAGACCCATTTACTCTTTGCTATTTGCTATTTTGTGAATTTTCTTTGACTATGACACACACACATACAGAATTTCTCAGGTCCCCTGTGTTATATGTTTCATGTCCGGGTGAGTCGCCAGGGTCCCATATAGACCAGGAGGTCACAGTTCCTGCTAATGCAATGAATCTCAGGCATCTTACGGAAAGTGAAACACCTTTTCCAGGTACTCTGTGCAGAATATCTGTAACTTACTGCTTTCCTCTGAAAGAGGGGAGATGTGGAGAGAAACAGCATGTAAGCAGGCCTGGCTAACTCCCTTCACACCCGGTCATCAGGAAAATGGCCATTGCTCTTGTATTTGTTATGGATCCCAGTGTGGTACTTGCTCTGAGGGCTTACCTTCCACTTTGGATCACTTTGTAGGGACAGGCCGAAGGCAGCTTTGCTTGATGTCTTCATTGTGAGCTAGCGGACCAACTGCACAGCAATAC
>NW_010412280.1:12360-31123 GCF_000710305.1 Buceros rhinoceros silvestris
AAAGGCAGAAGGCAGCTTTGCTTGATGTCTTAATTGTGAGCTAGAGGAACAACTGTAAAGCAATACATACCAAGTGGTAACCTCCCATTAAAATGAACAAAAACCCAACGGAACAAAAACCACTGAGACGTCTTCAATATTTAAATATCTGTTGGGCATGTAAGATATTTCTGGCTCATTGGTATTTAAATGGTCCTTCAGACAACTGCACCTCTTTCAGATCCAGCCTTCTTCCTCTGTTTCCGCTGGGCAGCATCCAGAAGGCTTTTAGAGAATGTGTTGCAGCAATGCTGCAAATTCTGACCCTCCCACAGGGCTTCCCTCCTAGAAAGGTCAAGTGGCTTCACTTGCTGCAAAAGTATTCACAAAAAGTTCAGCCAAAAGAGCTTTGTAGGAATTAGACAGTTACTGTACTGTGAAACTTAACCCACTTCAATGTCTCAATTAATGTGAAAGTCTACATTTGTGTTATTTAAGTTTTACCTTTTGTTCTTTTAAAGCACAGTGTTAATGAAATGATGATTAAAGAGTTATTCTGCTCTTGCCTCTTTCGCATTGCTGCATTGAACCTGGTTTTGTTAATAGTTAAATATTTTAAAACCATTATTTACCTCCTTGTTAGCAAACATCTGCTATTTCCAAACTTCTAAGAGCCTGGGGAAAATGGTATCTAGTGAGATGACTTTAAGGCGCATGTTCAGCCCAAATCACGGGCCACCATACAGCCCCTTGAGTATGCCGTCTTCCTAAAAACTTGCCAGACTTTTCCCCTTGCTGTGAAGGTGTTTTTCTTTTATCTGGGCAAAGGGGCTGCATGCTACTAAAGCATCACCCAACCTCCAGCGAGGCAACACTGAGCACAGCTGCAGCAGGATCCCCCTGTAAATGAGCTTTGTGCTTGTAGGTGTGACAAGGCAATGAGAGAGATTAGACCCAAGTATTTTGTGGACTCACATGGACTTCAGCATCGTCTGCATGTATCTTACGGTCCGAATCAAACCTTCCAAACATGAGCTCAGGCTTGAGAGGTGTTTGTCTCCAAACACATGATAGCTGTTAATAAATAATGTGCAATTTTAGTGGTAATTAGGTGAGATATGAAATGAAAATTAGTCTGAAGTATTAAACTAACATTCCCTTTCTGGCCCACCTCCAGGTTGTAAAGTACACAGACTCCATCTGGGCATTCAAGATACACTAACTCATAATTTAGACCCACGTGTCACTACGGAAAGTCCATGACTTCTACCTGAGCTGCAGAAAGGTGAGAATTCTTCCCTCCAGTTCTCTGCTGCTTTCAAATCTCTCCTTGTTTTCTTCCCATAAAGCCAAATGCTTAAACAGAAACAATGACACAAGAGTAGAAAAACAGTGGTTGGGACCTGCAAAGATGACATCAGCCCAAGGTCTGGGATAGATTTTGTTTTACCGTAGGTGAATTGCCAGCAGTATGTACTTTAAAATCAGTTTGACCTCAGAGCACTCTAGGGGTGTGCAATCCCATATAAAATTCCAGCACAGACACCTCTGCCTTGGGTGAGCTGATCAGTAATATCGGTTTATCTGTCTCACTGTCCTTGCTGGAACCTCCTCATGTTTACCATAATATAATCTCATTTGGTTGTGAGATCACTGTTTTTCTCCTATCGTCGTCAGATTACACTTGGAAAGTTTTCATTTTGAAGGAGATTTCATATTTTCTATAACTTTAAAATATACCCTAAGCAAAATTTATTAAGGACTGACTCAATTCAGAGCCTATCAAGGCAATACAGCAGTGATGAAGGTGCCAGCTTTGAGTCATGCTGTGTATTGGGTGACCTCTGACACTTGCAGTTACCAGTTCTGTGAATTGTAAAGCAAGGCAGATGAAGAATCCCTTTTTGAGCTTCTTCACATACAGTGTGTGTTGCCTGTATTTCAGTTGTTTTGTGAGAAAGCTGGCATCCTCCCCCACTTCTGAGTTGGACCTGCCACTGGCCAAGACAGAACCCATCAGTGCCTCTAGAGCAAACGTAATTTAGAGGGGGAAAATCTGTTGAGCAGGTTCCTTTGTTTTAGGAGCTCTTTTTGGTTTGCGTGGGAGTATGACAGGGAAGAAGGCAACCATGCCAGCACCCAGGTCAGTGAGGAAGGAGGTAGGGAGGCACACCGGAGCAGCTGTTCCCCTTTGGCCCGTGGTAAGATGGCAGGCTGAGCCCTTGCAGTCCATGGAGATCAACAGTGGAGAAGATTCCCGTCTGCAGCACTAGGAGCACCCCACGCTGGAGCAGGGCACAGATCCTGAAAAAGGCCGTGACCCTGAGGGAGCACCATGCTGGAGCAATTTGTTGCTGGAAGTATTGCAATGCACAGAAGGAACCCACACTAGTTGGAGGACTGTCTCCCATGGGAGGGATGCTGTATTGCAGCAGGGGAGGTCTGTGAGGAGTTTTCCCCCTGAGGAAGAAGGACCAGCAGAAACAACATGGAACAGACTGGGACTGAACACACATCCCCTTCCCTGCCCCCTGTGCTGCTTGGGGGAGGAGGTAGCAGAGCTGGGCTCTGGAGGAAGGGAGGGGTAGGGGGGAAGGTGTATTTATTTAAGATCCGGTTGTATTTATCACTGTCCTACTTGGATTCAATTGATGAATTGGTGGTGGTTTTGTTTAAATTAAATTGGTTTTGTTTCCCCAAGTTGAGTCTGCCTTTTGCTCATGACTGTAATTGGTGAGTGAGCCCTCCCTGTCCTTTGTCTCGTCTCTTGAGCCTTTGGTTGTATTTTCCACTCCCTGTCCCACCAGAGCAGGGTAGAATGAGCAAGCAGCTGTATGGTGTTTTGTTGTCAGCTGGATGGGCTCAAACCATGACAGCCACATGCAGAAAATCGTATCTTGGTGTTGAACCTAACATATGAAACAGGTTGATTTCCATCTCACTCACATAGTCCATTTACCTACTATAAATGTAAAATGTTCCATTTCCATAGTAGATTTTTCTGTATTTATAAAAAACATATCATACCCACCATACAGCCAGTAATGAGAAACGCGTATTTCCTCAGTCACTCTCTCACTCACTCTCTCAGTCTGTCCATCTCTTGGTTTTTTAATCAAGGACAGTTCACAGCGCCTGAAAGCCCTGGGACCAGCTTGCTGTACGTCAGCATGTCCCGGGGGCTCTCTCAGCCACGTGGGGATAAGAGCTCCAAGAATCAATGAAGAATGAAGCTGGTTTCGACAGGGCCACCTGACAGCGAGTAAGTCTAACACGATTGCTGCAGAGGAGCATGGACTCTCTTCAGTTGCACCCAGAACATTAAAACCTTCATCAATGACACCCAAAATCTTAACAAATTAAACACATTTTTTATCCGCGAAGGGAAATCTTTACGTTCCACCACGATATACCAATAGCTGCGTTCCTCCCAAATGTGTATGACAGCCTGTTCCTTGTGCCCTGAGTTTAGTAAACCCCAATTAAGATTAGCAGTCTGCCAGTTACCACAGCTTGTGTTATGTTTTCTTTAAAATGTTTGATTGGTTTCACACTGCTAGTCTCTGAGTAGATATAAGGCATTGTCTTGTATTTTAAACTTTGCTGTCTGAGTCCATGCACCTCAGCGTGATCTCTTGGAAAAGGAAGTTTTATGTACATTAAAAACATATGCATGTTTTATAACAGCAATAACTTGTTATGAAAAAGTGATATATTTTTATTATGTACGGGACACAGCTAGTTCATAAGGGACTCACAATGCTCAGTGATTCAATGCCTGCTCTGTACTTTAAATGTTTTGTAAAGCACTTCAGAGTGTTTGCCTAAGAAGTAAAAATTGCTGTAAAAATGTAAGTTGTGGTAATGGTGTTATTGCAAGACATTTTTGCCAGCCACAATGAATGATTTCTAAATGCCACAGTGTGATTAAGCTGTAAGGCACAACAGGTTATATTACAGTGTGAAGCCCTAGGTGCGCTGAAATTACCTTTCAACAGCTCACCCGAGAGTATGTCTGGGAGATTATAACATCGCAACTTCACTGTTTTTTAAAAGTGAATAAATGAAGTCATTAAAAAGCATTTTTTCTGCAGATAAGTGAAGAGCCTTCCATCACCCTGTGTGCAGTCATTAGGTCTAATGTGCTTTTCTGCAGAAATATTTCAAAATGATCCAGGGTTCCTGTCCTTGCTATTGTGGCAAAAGGAAGATTTGTTACAGGAGTCTTGGTTCTCTCTGAACAAAGGATGTATGCACAATTACCCAACATACTAAATTTTGAGATTCTGCAAAACTGCACTACCACCAGACTCGCCATGTTTTCTAAAACATTTTTTGCTCCAGATCTCTTGCTGCTTCAGTCCATAAGTTTTCCCTCCCCATTTCTTTCTTCCAAGAACAAATATCAGAGATCTCACATGTCTGATTCCTCCAGAGTTATTTTCAGTGGAGAGGCTTTTGAAAACCTATACCATAAAGCCCAAGTGTTGATCAGCATTTTTTTTTTAATTAAACAATATGTCACACCAGTCTTCCCCTTATTTTGTGGAATACACACTCTAGGAAAACAAGCAGAAAGTATGAACTACATTTCTATGCCCTTGTGCGTGGTTGCACACAAAGATGCCATGCTGCAGCGATTTCAGCCAAGCAAACTGTAAGACCCTTGTGGAGCACAGGTAACAGCTCAAGGGTACGACTAGAAAACATGGCTAAAAGCAGGTAAGATCGTGCATGTAGCCCAGCAGCTGTGGCCCTTTTCTGAAAAGACACACTGCCATAAGCCCAACTCTCCAGCATAGCACAATGTCATTATTTGGTTCAGATCTGACCAATGAACCTCAGCAGAGTTTTCCCCCTCTTCCCTCTGCTTTGGTACCAGAGTGCTGCTGGCTGAGTTGAGACCTGAACTCTTGTGTGCTAGTGAGCAGCCCAGGTAGCGGTCAAGCCTTTGGCATCAGTTTTGCAGCCTCCAAGGGGGAATACTTGACCCTCAGCATCCCTGTAAAAAGATGACTGTCCTCACTGCAGCTCTACCATGAAACAGCTGCCTTCTCTGTTGTACCCCATGCCTGGAGAGCTGCCAGGAGATTTGTCTCATGGGGAAAATGTAAAAATAAGCTATTTAAGGCAACGGGAATGATAACTAAAGGTAAAGGCAAGGTTAGGGTCAGTGTGTAAGGATGGGAATTGCTAAAGCACAGAGGCAGCAGGTTTGGAGTCTTTCATTAAACCTACTTACCAAGTTAAAGTACATCAAGACCTATCCAGCCCTGCACATGTGAGATAAGTCACAGTGCTGTTGCAGTTTCCCCATCACTTCTTTTTGATCACATCCCATTTTCATTATACCTGCACATCAATTTTTAAGTAGGCTGCAAACTCTTAAAGAACAGATTAGAGCAATGTGTGTGCCTGTAGTTTGTCTAATACCAGGGAGGTCTTTGGGGCTGCTATTCCATACAACGAATACTCATTGCAGAGGCAGGAGTACAGCACTCACTGTGAGCTCTTGGAACAAAGTCCCAGCTGGGTTCAATAAGCAGGGATTTCCTCAACTTGTGTGCAGGGTTGGAGAGGCTTAGGGCTAGTCCTCTAGAGTATTTACATCTTCTAAACTCAGTCATACGCAGCTAAAGAAGGAAAAATGAAAGAAAAAGCAGAATCAGTGCTTGCAATGGTTCTGCCTATGAACAAAGCTGAGGAGAGTTGTTATTTACCTTACATGGTTTGTGCTACAGTCAAAGCCATAGCATTAAAAACCTACCAGTCTTTTCACAGTACGGAGGACAAAAGCTTATCTTTACATTGGGTCAGAATGGATCGTACTCGTGGTGAAGTGTTTTGATAATACCTCACTGGTGACAACACAAACACTATATCCTTCTGACTTCTATTTCTGCTCACCCAGCAGGGCAGTCGCTGCAAGCATTTGAGAATTTCTTCCTACAATGATTAAAGGTGTTTAGTTATTTGCAATATCCCTAAACCATCTCCTGTAACACCTTCCATTTTATTTGGAAAAAAAAATCAATTTAAATAAAATTAAAATTTTGCTCTGATATAAAGGAACAGCATATTCCAGAACTTAACACAGTGTGTGAAAATTAATTTGACGTTTTTACTTTGTCTCATTGTGGCTTACATGCTGTTGTTAGAAAATAAAATTAAGATTCATTTTCATTATATAATGTATTCCAAAGCTGTTTTTTAAAAAATACAGTTTACAGACATCGAAGTATATCACCTTATACAGTTGGCTATGAACATTTTAAAGAATAGTACGTTTTCACATTTTATTTTGGCACCTGGATCTGATTGAATTATTTGTTTTGATGGAAAAGGCTGTAAGAAGAAATTCCTCCACTGGGAAGAAAAGAGCTGCCATAAATTTCATGGCATATATGCAGCTCGTAAGGGGAAGCATTTAATACATTATACCTCTCTCCCCCCCAAGCATTACAAAATGAGCCAGTTTTGTTAGAGGTACTGGATAAGTGACACACAAGTGTGTTGTAGCTGTCCTGGACTCACAGAACTGAGATGTGGAAATAACATGTTCCCCTTTTTTCAGCTGTCCTCCAACAACAACGACCTCTTCGATTTACTGCATTCTCAAGCACTTTAGCAGACTTATTTTTAAATGATTCACTGCTGGAGTTTCTACTGCTTCCTCTAGAGATTGTATCGCTCTGACAGATGTCACCATTAGAAAGCACATCAGCTCAAACAGCTTTTGCCCAGTTTCATCTCAATATTACTTCATGGGCTACATTACAGAAATCCTGCCCCTCTTTGGCTGCCGCATTGCTCTTACTTGCATTATTATAGTCTCTTGAAACTTCTCAGGACTGAGGTCGCCTTGAATCATGTTCTTAGGATAAATGCTTTATGAGTGATTGTTTCTACCTTGCCGGTTTGCAAGTGACTTGGGAAATAAGAAGTGCTAAGGAGGCAGATGTAGTGTAAAACCAAGCCTATGCAAATGTATTGGTACTTACAGACAAGTGCACTGACATTTATTCTACCATTCCATTCTTTTTTAATGTTATTTTCTCATTAGCCATCATGATGTTAGTTTGTTAGTTGTAAATTAGCCAAAGTTAGTTGTAAATTAGCCAAAAATTGTTTCCAAGCTTCATTTGGGTCTTACACAAGGGCCTTTCTACACCTTCAGCTGCTGGTTTTTGTAAACATTTTTTCTTGCACAAAACTACACAAACATATTCATGGTCTATCACACAATACTATTCAGAAACAATAGAGGAACCTAAATTACCTGCTTGAAACCAATCAAGAAGCACTCTTACAGGCTTCTCAGTAAAAATCTTCATTCAATATACAATGTTTGTCACAAAAGCTAAGGTGGTAGTATCTACAACAGAAATGGCCAAAAAACCATGATGGAAATTACAGGATGTTGTTCAAAACCAGTGGTGTCTCCTCCTTTAGAAACCAGGATCCAGATCACAGCATCTTGCTGAAGGAAGCTGAAGAATTAAGGAGAGAGGAGAAAGGATCTGCTCAAGACAGTAAAAGACTGAAAAAAGGGAAATAAGAATAGGATAGTTAATCTTGCAAGAAGATGGATAAAACAAGACACAAGAAAAAAAAGAAAAATGGTATGTGGTATAATGGTTTCTAGCCAGAGGATATCAAGGATAACGGGTCATAAAAGGTAATCAAATGGTCCTAAGCACTCAAAAACACATTACAATTTAAAATTAATAAACACTTTTTCACCTTTAGCAACACAGCCTGGCTCTACAAGATCAAGTATTTTCTGTCAAGATCTCAAAATGAGCACCAAAATATAAGACATATGGCCGGTGTCATCATGGATACATGTTTTTTACTCTTTCAGTAAAAACTAAAGGATCAGGTGGAACACATTCTGAATACAGGTTTATCAACCCACAAGAGTGGCTTGGGCTCATCTGTCCATCTTCTTTCATGCTTCACTGCATTTTTGTTTTGTTTTGTTAATAAAAGCGTTTAATAAATATAATAAATACAAGAAAAGTCAGCTGAAAAGGTTGATTCTAATTCAGCAGATGTACAGTGCTTTTGGCTGATTCTCCCAGGATAACAAGAAAAGAAATTTGTCAGCCTGTTTTACCTAATTAACCAGCAGATCATGCACAGCAGCCAGGACTAGGGTCAGTATCGCTGCCACCTGCCTGGAAAAAGCTGTCAGAGCGACCTGACTGCTAGCACTCTAGGGCAGAGTGATGATGGCTTCTCAAACTCCCTTACCATGGCTCTTCAACCTCACATAGAAGTATTAAAGATTCACTGCACACAGATATTCTACCTCCTTAGCAAGTACTCTACCTTCAGCATGAAGCACCATTCCCAGGAACCCTCTGACCTGATTAATATTTTTAAAATTTCATTTGAAATCAAATAGCTCAAGTAAGTGAGATCAAGGAAGACCTGCCTATATGATCCCACAAATACATCGCTCTGGACCTCTCTCAGGGTCCCAGATCTTTTTACACTCCCTACTCACAATCAGCCATGAGTAAATCTGAGGTGGTGTCTCACAGGTGTCCTAGCTACCAGTTTATAGAGTCACTGATACTAATTTCAGCCAGTTTTGCATGAAAGAGTCCGTACTTTATACAGTGTGGAATAAGATCGGGGGAGACTGAGGGCACTTCAGTCAGACCATCTCTCCCATGAGGCGCAGAAAGAGAAATAGGAGGTACATAAAAGAATCTGGGTTGATGCAACTGTGATTTGCTCTGAAGATAAAACAAACTGACAGCATATTTCCCAGCCTTCCAAATAATTTCTTCCTTAGCTGTTACTTGTACACCCATCTCTACATGTAAGAGTTCAGGTTTCAGCACCAGTTCTTGCTGACACCACTGTTTCCCAAATGCCCCACTCTGCCACCTGCATCAGCTCTTGCATCTGCACCCTCGTCTGATTGCATCTGAGCTGAGACCCAAACAACATTTAGTAAAGCCACAACTGGCTCCAGCCAGCTGCTATCATCCCCAGTGCTTGATCGAAAGCCTACTGTATTTACAGAAACACAGAAACAATTTCTTTGGAAGAGATCTTTAAGATCATCAAGTCCATCCATTCACCTTGCACTACCAGGTCACCACTAATCCATGTCCCTGAGTACCACACCTGTACGTCTCTTATCTCCAGGGATGGTGACTCCACCACTGCCCTGGGCAGCCTGTTCCAATGCTTCAAAACCCTTTCTGTAAAGAAATTTCTCCTAATGTCTGATCTAAACCATTCCTGGCATAACTTGAGGTCTTTTCCTCTTGTCCTATCATTTGTTACTTGGGAGAACAGACTGAACCCCACTTCAATACAGTCTTCTTTCAGGTAGTTGTAGAAAGAGATAAGGTCTCCCTCAGCCACCTTTTCTCCATGCTAAACAACCCCAGTTCCCTCAGTCACTTGTCAGAGGACTTGTGCTCTAGACACTTCACCAGTTTTGCTGCTCTTCCCTGGACATGCTCCAGCAGCTCAATGTCCTTGAAGTGAGGGGGGCCCACAGTACTGGACACAGCACTCAAGCTGTGGCCTCACCAGTGCTGAGTACAGGAGGACAATCACTGCCCTCCTCCTGATGGCCACACCAGTGCTGATACTATCCAGGATGCCATTGGCCGCCTTGGCCACCTGGGCACACGTTTGGCTCATATTCAGCTGTCAACCAGCACCCCCAGGTCTTTTCCCCTGGGCAGTTTTTCATCCACTCTTCCCCAAGCCTGTAGCGTTGCAGGGGGTTGTTATAAACCAGGTGCAGGACCTGGCACTTGGCCTTATTGTCCTCATACAATTGGCCTTGGCTCATCAATCCAGCCTGTCCACATCCCTCTGTAGAGCCTCCTGACCTTCAAGCAGATTGATAACATCTGCCCACCCTGGTGTCATCTGCAAGCTTACTGAGGGTGCACTCGATCCCCTCATTCAGGTTGTTGATAGAGATGTTAAAGAGAACAGACCCAAACACCGAGTCCTGAGGAACACTAGTGTGGCTGGCCACCAGCTGGATTTAACTCCATTCACCAGCACTCGTTGGACCTATCCAGCCAGTATTTATCTAGCGAAGAGTACACCCATCCAAGCCATGAACAGCCAATGTCTTCAGGAGAATGCTGTGGGAAACAGTGTCAAAAGCTTTACTACAATTCAATGCAAAGACAGCTGTCCCTTGTATACAAATAAGACAATGTTAAGGAAAAAATACTTATTTTGAGGTTTCAGTTACCAAAGCTAAATAACTAAAATGTAAATCTTAAATACTTTAGAGTGAAAAATATTGGGTTTGACACATTACACTAATCAATTCAAGTAGAAACCATTTCCAAATGACAAGTTTCTCTCTAACTCCTGTACTCTGAGTTCTTTACATGTTAATGTTGCATCCTTACACCAAGCCATATATGTGAACTCTCAGGTACCTCTCTATATAATGCACTAATTTTAACAGTGTTTGTATTACAGCTGTATTAATGCCAAGTTGTGACAGGAGAAATACGTAAACATGTTTGAAAATTAAGCCTTCTGAAAAACAGCGCAGTTAGAGCTACTCGGTGCCATGCTCCAGTGAAGCAATTTTATACGAACACATGAGAATTTACAGGAAGAACAATCTACTTATTTTTTAAAATATGATTTGGTTCTGAAAGATGAAACTGACTTTCATTTGAATTTGGCATGAGGAAACCACAGAAAAATGAAAATAAAAACATCCCTATTCCTGTAGTTTTACATTCAGACCAGAACCAGGGATATTTTTGTTCTTATGTGACTAAAGCTCTAGAGGTATTGTCAGCGCCCAAACATTGCTTTTTGTCATGATGGATAAACTCCTGCGGCAATGACGCTGACAGCTTCCAGGTAAGAGAGAGAATATTCTCTTTGCAAACCCTTGCTTATTCACACACAACTCTCATCATTAAAATACCTTCTCCTCTGTATCTCAGAAGTCTAGGAGCATAACACTGTGATGCAAATCAACGGTTAGTTCATTATCCTATTTTAATTTTCATTCTTTTCTGAATTTGTTTCAGCCTTAATAATTTCAGTTAGTATAATACAGAGTGATCGATATACAGTAGATTTTTATCCACGGTATAGAGAAGGTATAAGGTTGATAGATATGGTCAGCAACTACTGCTTATATTGTGCCTTGGCAGAAATTACTGTTCCTATCTGCTTTAGACTGTCTAAGACTCTAAGGAATAGTTGCTGACTTCGGTTCATCCCCAAACTGGGCTGTGAGGATGAAAGGATTTGATGCGTCTCATTACTTCTCAGTGTCTTCTGAGCATCGTCTGTATAAATACTTAGTTTAACTGGTACAGTATTTTAGAGATGTAGAGCAATGAATGACAGGTAGCCTGAGATTGCTGAACTCGTTTCACAGCACAGAGGTAAGCATTGCACAGTTTGCAATAATACAGACCATTGGTTTCTTTTGACTCACATAGACTGAAATGCAATGTGTTGTAATAACAAAATTGTAGCCTGGGTACTATTAAAATAAACTGTTATATCACAGATTCAGACAAAATGTATATCAACATGAACACTAATTAAAACTTACGTCTCTGAGTTACTTAAACTTTATTGATCCTGTCGTTTGTGTCACTGACATTAAAATACTAGCTAACGTCAAAAATTCTCTAAGTGAAAAATTATTCTCCTTCAGTTTCTAGAAAAGCTTTTTGCAAGCATGCCTCACAGCAAAATCACAAGCTGCATTTCACTGCCAGAGCTTTTGCTCCCAAACTCATGTTTATCAGCCCACATATAAAAGCATGCATGAAAAGGAGCTGACAGAGCACAGTGAGGCATGAATTTCAAATATATTCCAGCATCAAAGGTCAGAAGCAGATGTCCTACTTGAGTAGCAATTGTAAGTAGACATCAGAGGCTGCCTGGGTTATGTTGTGTTTTCAGGGTTATGTTGTGTTTTCTGTAGGAAAGAAGACAAACCCTTATTCCATCTCTTTAAAAAATTAAATGCTTTCCAGAAAGGGTAGAAATGGGGTACCAGAGAACTTTTTTTCTCTGAGAGAAATGTATTCAGAGACTCGGAGATTTTTAGGCCAGAAGGACAGTCCAAGGACACTTTCCTATGTATTATGTGTACTATGTACTATGTGTTTTCTTCTTCCACATCAGATCCCTCAATACATACATCACAGCCCAAAGAGAAACATTCTCTAGACTGAGCAGTAGACGGCTGCTGATGTGCACTCAGTGGCCCTGCTCTCCTCGACATCTACAGTATGTTGAGGCTGTGCAAAATGTCTGCGTCCCACGTCTGAAGTGTCAAGGGGAAGGACCTCCAGAACCATAGATTTCCAACAATATGTATTGCTCTTCTGGGACATGACTTTATGTAATTCCCAAAATACATTTGTTTATTCATCTTTTTTCCCCCTCCATCCTTAGGTCCCACTTGATTAGCTAACTCTCATGACTGTCTTTACTCGGATACCAATCCCACTTCTCTTTCTGTTCTTTGATTTCAATACATCATCCACAATTTCTTTGTTGTCACATCTATCCTTCTTTGCCATGTTACTCCCCTCACCCAAAATGTACCCAATTCCACCACCATAATACCTGAACTCAATAATCATTGCTAGAAGGAAGATAACAACAAAAACTACTTTCCTACTCCCACTACATTTTTGGTAGCATTTTACCACTTTTCAGCAAGAATGCTTAGGAATATGGACAGCACTGAAGGGATAAAAAGAGTTAGCACTGGGGCTGCTACCTAGCATGAAAATCCCTGTGATTGCAAAATGTTTCATTAAACAGCTGCTCTAACTATTCCCATACTATAGTGTTTAGGAGTAATAACATGCAAAGAAGCCTTTTGCTTGAGCTGACTTTGCACAGACCAACTATGAAACACATCATTATAAATTAAATGACTTTGACAAGTAACAGCCCTCACAGCTACTTTAGCCTGATGCACTCAGCGAGGGTCTCTGGCTATGCGGTTTATCTAGGTGACATCATTGAGAAGCCAAAGTAGGAAATTAAACATATCCTTGGTGATTTCCTCCGAACAGGCTCTCTGTGAAAGATGATAAACAGAGCTCTGTTATTTTGAACAGGAGGTTGCAGCAGGGGCAGCGCAGACAGGCTCTAGGCTTTGTGCCAAGGTATTTATTTACTTGTTGTGTCATGGCAAATATTAAGCCACAACCTGAAGTCTCACCGAGCAGCAAAATCTCAGAGGGCCTGACACACAGGATCTTGCTGTGTCTCTGTGTCCTCTCTCCGTAGGGTATGAGGAGTCCATGTGTTTCATCAGTGTCCTGACTGACAGGGTTTTTATTTCTCCATGGGGGTGAAAACTACTGTATTTTCACCAGTGAATAACCCAAGTGCTTTTTCTGGGACTGTCAGACTTGCACAATGCTCCCCATTTCTGAACAAGTCCAAAAAAAACCCAGTTTTGATTTAACAACATTTTAAATATTGAAAGGCTGTGTCGGGGAGGAGTACTGGCTTAGATCCCCTTATACCAGGAAATGGTTCTGTCAGAAACTTGCTAAAGAGAGAACAAAACAAAATTTCACAGGCAATTGATAAAACTGCACGATGTACCGCTTAATTAAATGGTTACAGACTGCTGATCACAGGCATGTTACCTTTTACTGAGAAGAGCTTTGTAGGTTACGAGAGAAATAGTAAAGAATGAGAAATAAGAAACCGATACTTAGTGAAAAAAATGGTTATATCCATTTAAGATAATTTACCACTTTGGTTTGTGTAGACACTGAAAATGGTTTCACTCGGATGTTATAAAAGCATATTCTGATGTGTAAGTTATCAGCTAGTGCAATACTGCAGCATTCCTATTGCATTCAAGATCTGAACAGCACTCACAGCAATATTAGGAGAACATCAGCATTCAGCATTAGGCAGGTGAGCTTCTGTATAAATCACTGCAGAAATGTGAACTGAATGAGGCTGTGAGATGAGGCTACATGCTTAAACCACCAAAAAAAAAAAAAAGGCAGCTAGATCCAACTTATTTGTGCACATTTTGTGGACTCAGACACCGGGTCGTGAAGCAATAATTGAAAAATTGTGTGTGGCATTTTTGCCCACATTTGATTAAATTGCCTCTCTTAGTCACTTCAGTAATGGCTTGGTGATACACTGTGCTGCCCTGTCTACAAAAGAGCCAGGTCACTCTTTTCTTTCCCTGGTTCCTTGCTTCTCGAGTCTGGGAGATCAGAAAGCACCATGAGATTTGCTGAGCGTGATTCCCCACTGCTTCCCCAGTGCTTCACAGTAATACCCTGTGTTGATTTTGCTGATTGGGAGGAAGAAGGAATCAGACCTACTGCCTTCAAAGTAACAACTTCATCCCCCCTTCCTGATAGTAAAAGCCATTTTACAGCTTTTGAAGGAACTGCCTCTGTGTCCTAAATGAACACAAATCGTGTCATGTAAACTAATGCTTCAAAGAAAGTGAGATGGGGACAACAAAATCTATTTTGCAGTGCACGAGACTGAAGACAGCCCAGGGCAAGAAACCAAAAAGCAGCACTGTTAGGTCTTCAGAGACTGTGGTGCGGTTTTGCCTGTCTAAACATAGAGGCTTTGCACCATGCAATACAGTATGAGAAGGCACCCATAAATCTATCTGCAGAACAGTATTCAGTCTTGTATCTAGCCAGGATGTTAATCTGCAAGCACCATGAACTCTCACCTGGAGCGAGCAGAGAAAAGCACGAGGGTGAAGGAGGCTGGCACTTTCACCAGGGGGCTGTGGAGTAGCCGTGCTGCACTCCTCTCTGAATTGTTGCCTTTCCCTGGTAACGCTGGAAGGGAAATGAAGGTTATGAAATATGAAATAGCCTTCATAGGGGGGTCAGAAAAACAACCACCAGCTACAGAGCCTTTGCTGTCAAATATCTGCTGATACTGTTTCTATATTCACAGAAAAGCTGATGGCAGAAGAAAATTTTAACTTTCCACCAGCAGCAAAATGTCACTGAAGATTATCACAGCTCCAGCTGCCTTCATGGTGGGCATCACTGTTTTGCTGCCTGAATTTCAATACGCACTGTTGTGTTGGTCTTCTCCAGCCCTCACCAGGTTTGATGCCAGAAACCCTTGCTCAGTCAGTAACATTCAATTATCTGTGATAAAAATGCAACTTGTGTTATTGACAGTCTTTCACTTGTCACATTAATGCTAATTGTGTTAAGTCTTGTCTCTTCATCTGACAGTTTCTTTCCACTCCAGACAGAGAAGAAATGTTTAAAAATAAACTATCAGAAAAAGAAGATGCTAGAGATAAGCTAAGACTGGAGTACTGAGGCTAGAAAGATACCTCTGCTAACAGCTACCAGGAATCAGCTGATCTCTCAAGATTTATGACTGCATTTTTCCTAGTGATTTCACTATTGAAAACAATTTATGAGGATTTAGTAGCAAGATGTAGTGGAAATGTAAAAGTATAGAAATAGGAAAATGTAATTCAGAGGAGATAAGGGATAAGTGAAAAGACATGGATGACAGAGGAGCAGAACACACAGTGCAAAGCTCTCCAGCACCTACTCTGTGTGTGTGACTTTGTCCTAACATCACAAAATCAAGTTCTTAACCCTTCTGCTCTTTTACCACTTCATTGTAACATATAAAATGAGGTGAGACTTGTAGATGATACATTGACAAGCCAGTGCCACTGCAGAGCTCTTTATGATATGGCTGTGACTGTCCTGCCAAACTGTGGGCTGCAGTTTCCATCTCCTGCCTGTCCATCTAAAGACAATAACTTGTGCCAGGCACCACAGATGGGTCAACAGCTGGCACACACGAATTTTGTCTATTACTATTTCCCAGCCAACCAGATAGTTTTGGAAAACATTCAGGGTAGACGTTAGAAAGCTGTCCAGTGCCATTGATAACAAGAAGAATAATACTCCACAGAAGACTTGCTGCCAGAGCAAAATGCTGGCATCTGACAAACGACACAAAACTTGCAACTTTTTCACAGCTAGCTCACCAGCCAAATGTCACCCACTTCCAAGGAGGCTCTCACAGCTGTTTTATAAAAATAGAAGAAGATATTCACTGACACTAATAAACTCCCTCTAGAATAGTCTCAGTACTTGAACAAAAGCCAATAGTAACACTCAGCCCCCAAACCTAACCCTATGTCTTAAGTCATTGTCGGGTTTGATAACATTCTCCAGCTGAGAGCAGGAGGACATTTGCTGTGAAATTTAAACAGACTCTTCTGGTAGTGTTCTCCATGGGTTTACTGTTTCTTTCGGAACTGTACTTGTTCTTGACTTTTTCTGTCACCAGCTCAGTGGGCAGAGGCAGAGAAAGGGAGCAGATTCTTGGACTGTTCAACGTTATCAACAGATTTTCTTCAGAGATGTTAGATAACATTCAAAAGGAAAACCCAAAAGCCCAATATTCTCAGTCTCCAGGACAGATGAAAATCCCACATTGAGTGATTCTATGATGGACTACCTGCTTCAGGCAGATTACTTCCTTATAATCTGCTAATCACATCATGACAATCCTACCAAAATACTTGGAAAATGAAGCTAGTGAGGGATGCTAGTGTATGCATCCGACACAGCATAGGCTCAATGTAATTCCTCATACAGTCTGCCTATGGTCTAATGGCTTCTTCCAAATCCGTCTTGGGAAGCCTTCTCTGACCCAGTGCTTCACAAAAAGCAACGGCACTTCAACCGATGAGTCACTGCAGTCACTTTTTTCCATATTGACCACCAGCATCTTGCTCGTTCTTGCACTGCACTTTGCTGCACTACCCATCTGCCTTTATAATATATTCCTCAAAGTGGGAGCCAGCCCCTTGTGCATATTTGTACAATGCCTTGCACAGTGGAACTCTGGCCTCTAGGTGTTACCATAATATAAAGAATAAACAAAATCTCCATTTTGGGATATCCAGAAATTTCCCAGGCACAAAAGTAAGGTTTTGCATTAATAATATTTAACTAATAAGCATCATTTTTCATAACGAACAGTAGCAAGGTGTTAAGCCAATATTAACCAGAGGAAAAAGAGTGTCATTTTGCTTGTACACAAAAGCGCTAAATCCAGGCTTCCTGGAAGTCTCCCTTTATCACAGATGCTGTTGGTTTTGTTTGTTTGGGTTTTTTTCCAGGTGAATAGCATGGAGGTGGAGATTGCCTGAGGTATTAACAGAGCCCTGATATAATTGAGAGAGGCTGAGACAGTGTTCTGCCAAAAGGTCCTGAACTCCAAAACCTGCTTTCCCCGTCCTTCCACAAAGCTTGTATTAGTTGACCTCCAGGTCATGCTACAAAGGATACCTTTTCTGCAAGGCTTTTTCTGGGAAGCCAGCATGAGTGGGTGCTATTGAATAGTGGACAAGACCTTATTTTCATTACTTTGGAAAGGCTTTTATATTATGGCACTGCTTTTGACTTCTGTTTTACCGCACAAGTTTTCTTGGGCTTTTGGATAGGCTTGTTTTACAGTAAATCACAACAAAAATGATGCAGTTGATTGCTGTTGAAACTGCAACACTTACTCTTGCAACAGTTCTGGTAATTTCTGAACAGTTTGTTCCCAAGACAAGTAGGCGGGAGGAGAAGGAAGGGATGGTCTGTCATCAACTGCTGCTGTGGAACACAATTTTCCTTTGATTGCCTGCCCAGGCTGACGCTGCAGCTACCTTGTGGTGTTGTAGTGGACGTTACCCCAGTAATGCTCTCCAGAGCTGCAGCAGATGCAGCATCACTTCTCTTGAGCTCATTTTGCTCACAGACGAAATGCAAGAGAGAAATCCACAGGAGGCCATCTCCAGACAGAGCTTTAAACTGTGGCTGTTGTTCTGGTTCAGTATAAAAAGAGGACTGGCTCCAGGAAAGCTGTAGTTTGCCTTCAGATCCCAATAGTATGAGTGGGTACTGTTGAAGTTTTGCTTGGGTCCTGAGGTTGGTTGTAGTTTGTCATCCTGGTTTCAGCCGGGATAGAGTTAATTTTCTTCCCAGTAGCTGGTACGGAGCTGTGTGTTGGATTTATGAGAATAATGCTGATTGATAACACACTGACGTTTTAGTCATTGCTAAGTAGCTCTCATCCTAAGTTATGGATTTTTCAGTTTCCTGTGCTCCCCCAGCGAGGAGGTGCAGAGGAAGCCGGGAGGGAGTGCAGCCAGGACAGCTGACCCAAACTAGCCAAAGGGATATTTCATACCATAGAGCATCATGCTCAATATATAAACTGGGGGGAGTTGGATTGGGGGGGGGCAGATGCTCAGGCATCAGTCAGAGGGTGATGAGCAGTTGCACTGTTCATCACTTGTATTGTCTTGGGTTTCATTTATTTCAGTTTTTGTTATATTCCTTATAACTACAATTATTCTTATAATAGTATTTTTATTATTATATTATATTCATTATATAATATGTTAGTTATTAAACTGTTCTTATCTCAATCCATGGGTTTTACTTTTTTTTTTCCTGATTCTCTTCTCCATACCCCTAGGAGTGAGTGAGCAGCTGCAAGGTGCTTAGTTGCTGGCTGGGGTTAAACCACCACATTTGTCTAAGCTGGTTGAAAAAAATGCAATGGTACCAGGTGTGCTGGATGAAGACAAAAAATACATGTGCAATTGATATACTGCCAAAGTTTGTTTGTAGGCAGAGTTGAGTTTATAACAGACTATTTTGTTAAGAAACCCACAGACAATGTGTTTAAACACTACAGATCATGGTGTACGTTATGATGTGTAGGTGTCCACCTTACCAAA
>NW_010412280.1:31344-35404 GCF_000710305.1 Buceros rhinoceros silvestris
ATCTAACTCCCCAAAAAAATCTATACAAAATGATCCCTGAAATTATTTTATTTTTCCTTTTTTGTTTGTTTTTGTTCTGGTTTTTTGTTTGTTTGTTTTGTTTGGGGGAGTTGAGGTTTTTTGGGTTTTTGTTTTGGAGCTTGCCAAGATGAGTGGCTCATGCAGTGGCTCAAGGCAGAAAAGGTTTTGCTTTGTGAATAAACGAAACACTATCTAAACTGGTTTGCAATCCCTTTACATAGGAGACCTTCTGAAGTCCCCCTTTGTCTAGGCTTTTCTCTGTCTGGGGTAAAACTGCTTTTTGCTCTGTAATTATATTACTGCAGCGTTGCTGACGCTCACATTAGTGGGAATGGCATAATTAAAAAATACAGTGTGTCCCTACTAGTATTCATTTTTCAGGATAAAAGACAGAGTCACAGTGTGCTTGGTGTGAGTTGGGAATTACATGGGCAGTGGAAAACACCTTGACCTCAAGAGAAAGAAACTCATGTGCAAGTACTTCCTCCCTCTGACAGTTTTTACAACCTTTAGACTCAGCCAGCGAAGCTGTCTAAGTTTTTGTTTACTTGGAGTATTTATTTAGTTATTTGAAAAGTTTCATTTTTTTCACCCAGTGTTTGGGAAGAACAACAAACATCACCCACTCCACTAGTCCACATTTGTCATGTGTTGGCTCTCTGCTTTACTAAGAAAGCCATGCAGAACCCTCCAAACACCAAAATAACAGAATTTAAGTAGAGTTGTTAAAATAAAAATACATATATATCATCATGGCACTAGAAACATAAGGCAAAGATCTGAATTTTCAATCTGAGAAACTCAATTTAGAGATCTTCATGGTATTCAACACAGCAAGTGGTATTAGGGTAGACAAAGATCTTTTTTTAAAGCCAGGATGCTGCTGGCAAAAGCCCAGTTATGTTGATGCAATTCTTGAAACCACAGCCAGTTCTTTCCACCTGGTAGCACCTGCCTCCGTGGTGTGCCCTGTGTTCACCGAGATGGGACACTGGCAATTGTGCTGCTGCAGGAGTTCTCCTGCTCCTGTTGGTGAAGCGTGATCTTTGCTCCTCACCTCTCGACCAACCGGCATTGACATTTCAGAGCCCTGCTGACTTGTGATATTCTTATGGTGTTCAACAGAAATTCCTCAACTTGTTCTTGAGTAAGAAAATAGTGAACAAATGTTGGTATTTACTAGATTCCTAGGAGAAGGAGACCAGTAGCTTTTTCCCTGGTGGCGTTTCATAAAAAAAAAAAACAAACCAAAAATGTTTATACTTGGTGAAAGATTTAAAGGTTCTCAGAGCAACTAGCCTGAGCACAATTGGCTCCTGCCTGAATAAGCAGGATATATGGCTCCTTCACGCCATATATCCGACTCCTTGGGAAATTGAACTATTGTAGCTGTCTAAGGCCTGGGCCATATCAGTGAAAGGCATGATTCACAAACCAAATCGACTGCAGGTAAACCAAAACCTCCTATCATGTTGAAATAAGCACACACACCCCAGAATTTCACTGGCTGAGGTTTTGTCATTTGAGGGAACCCTAATTAAAATTAAAATACAGAATAAGATCTTTCTTATGCAAATGTCATATAATCAAGTTACAAGAGGATAGTGTCTATCCCATCCCATCTTCTCAGTGTCAACCAAGGGTGAAGCAGCTCTGGGAAGCAAGAGTGGAGAAACCCTATCCAGCGAAAGATTTAAAGGTTCTCAGAGCAACTAGCCTGAGCACAATTGGCTCCTGCCTGAATAAGCAGGATATATGGCTCCTTCACGCCATATATCCGACTCCTTGGGAAATTGAACTATTGTAGCTGTCTAAGGCCTGGGCCATATCAGTGAAAGGCATGATTCACAAACGAAATTGACTGCAGGTAAACCAAAACCTCCTATCATGTTGAAATAAGCACACACACCCCAGAGTTTCACTGGCTGAGGTTTTGTCATTTGAGGGAACCCTAATTAAAATTAAAATACAGAATAAGATCTTTCTTATGCAAATGTCATATAATCAAGTTACAAGAGGATAGTGTCTATCCCATCCCATCTTCTCAGTGTCAACCAAGGGTGAAGCAGCTCTGGGAAGCAAGAGTGGAGAAACCCTATCCAGACTTTCAAATGCCCAAACAGACACTACCTTCCTCTGCAAAGAGGAACCATCTTTTGCACCACTTCACAGTGAAGCTGAACATCTTCTAAGACTTCTAAGGACAAAAAAAATCACCTTCCCTCAGGACATTTTCTTAAATACACATTCCAGCATAAGTCAAGCCTCCGGGCACAGTGTGAGTTAGTTTCTCAAGAGGACAGGACTCATAAAAAGAGACAAAAATAAGAGCATAACACTCCACCCACATCATCAAGCACCTGCCTTTGCTCCAAACAGGGATCAACAAATCAATGGTCTGAGCAATGAGAAGTACAATAAACTTACCACAGTGCAAGAAAATCGATTGTAATGGTAACGACTCCTACTACTCAGAAAACGTTAGGCTGGATTTCTATGTTGGGATCCAACCAAGACATTTGCCTCTAGGGTTTTTAGCTTCTGACAGCTGGCAAAATGTTATGAATTTATCCGAAATAAAAGCAAAACTGAAATCCTTTCTTTGACTTTCTGAACTGTGGCAGTGCAGCACAACCTCTTTCCACTTCTCTCTTTGCCACCTTGTGTCCATTTTCCCTGCACAGTAAAAAGTGGTTTGGGGGTTTGGAAGCCCAAGAAGTGCTATTTTCTCCTGTATGAAAACATAATCCCTGTGATTTAAAATACTACCTTCAAGACTTGTCAATTTTGAATGCATCCTGGAGTAGGAGTAAGTTTTTAGATAGTTGCAACATCACAGAAAAAAAAAAAATTCAATGGGAACAATACTGCTTCCAAAATGAAGAAATTCAAGCACTTGGTTTGCCTGAAGAAAAATAGACAATTTTTTTATTACTCTTTCAGAACTTCAAGGCCTTTCCTTTAAGATTTTTTCTAAGAAAATAAAAAAGTTCTTTGTGACATTTACTTTTAAAGATAGCAGCTCCATTTCAAAACTAGATTTTAAGAAAGAAGGAGTTAAATAGCCTATGATATTAATAACAAATTTTTGCCTCAGGTTGACCTAAAATGTAAATTTGAAGGGTTTTTTTCCATGATATCAAAGCATTTAGACAGCTTTTTCTTTTTTTCTTTTCAGTGCAAACAGATTTTTCTCACATTTTCTGGTTTATCCATCATTCAGTTAGCTGTAACCTGAATTATATAGGAATTCTCTCACACTTTGGCTACATGGTTCATTCTCTCACATTAAGAATTTACACAATGTAGATCCCTCTGGTAGCTGGCTTAGACATTCTTTCTACCCAGTAGCCACCCCTAATCCCAGTATCCCCGGTATTCCTGGCACTGGGACATGTGAGACTCCCAGTATCAGCCTCACCTCAGCTGCTGATACGCAGACCTACGCACACTGTAGGTCCCTGCAGAAACTGCCTATAGACATTCAGCCCACCCAGTAGCTGCACTGGTTCCTTGCTCTTCCCCACATGCCTCTCGCACAGACACATACAGACCTCAATGGGTCACAGCTGACTCTAGACTCATGGGCTCTCCAGCCACTGACCTGGACCACCTACTCCCCCCAATACCCAACTCCTCCAGTCACCTCACTCCCAGCGCCTGCACTCAAACCCCCATATGCACACGTGTACTCAGATAGAGAGCCCCTCACCCAGGAAAAGTCAGGAAAGGAATTTAACAAGCAGCATAGACAGACAGGGTGATCAGACAACAGCACTGGCCAGCCACCTGTTTAGACAACTAGTTTCTTTTATCTCCTTTATCTCTTTATTTTCCCATGCTTGTTCCTGCCCAAAGCACCTTGACTCCTCCTTTTCCCAAGCTTTGGTTCATCCCGTAAAAGGCCTATAACAAGTTTTGTGCAATCTCCAGATGTTCTTCCTTGGTATCCCATAATGAGCCCATACCTTTTGGCAGTGACCCCTCAGTCTGTAGCTGACTGCAGGACAGCCTCTGTCTTTTTCAGGGACCCACAGTG
>NW_010412280.1:35503-38795 GCF_000710305.1 Buceros rhinoceros silvestris
GCCTGCTCATGGGGTTGATACTTACCCGGGATGCCCTGGGGAGGCAGGTCAGGGTCTCCTGTCTCTGCAAAGGTGATTGGGTCTTCCCCCCCTGTTATTGTTCCTCTATGCTCCTTTGTGTGTGTGGAGACCAGCTTCTTATCATACATACTGATAATACTCAGCATAAAAGGCTGGTTGGGTGGGGAAGAGTCCAAGAACTCCTACTCTGAGTGGAGCTCCTCTTCAGTCACTTTCACGCTCCCCTTCTGGATGCATTTCTTTAACCATTTGAGCAGATGCTTTCCTTTGTAGGGTTGCTTGGAGAATGACTCTTGCTAATCCTTACAATTATGAAAAAACACACACACACAAAAAGAAGATAAGAAAAAGAGGGTATTTTCAGAGGTTTTTTCCTCCTAATTGAAAATGTTCATCAATCAATTCAGAATAAGCGAAAAAGCCATGCCTATCCTCAGAGATTTTGTCAGTGGCTGAAGTATCAGAAACAGATGGCAGCAGACATGACAAAGTTACAAACACCCTTGGTTGGTGTGCTATGGGCATGCCATGAGGACTTCTGTCACAGAAGACACACTTTAATGTGCCATCTTGCACTATATCAGTGTTGAACAGCTGATTCTTTGTGAAATGCATCCACAGTGCACTGTGAGGTGACAGTGAAGTTCTCATATTTCAAAGGGAATCTTCTCTTTCTGCAATTTTTTTCCCAGCATTTAAATTCTACTCGTCCCTCTTGTAACATCCATGCTCTGTTCCTCCATGTTTAGTGGTCTCTCTGATGGAAATTACTACAAGCACAGATGCTCCAGAGTTGGTGTTATTCTTCTATCGGGCTGACGTCTTGCTTCTTCTGCCTTGGCAGAACTACAGCAATTATTGCACTGAGCCAGGAAAATGAGACAACTGAGGGAAGAGGGTTGCTGCAATTCAAAATGAGAATCACCAGGTGATGAAGGCATACATAGGCCAGCCATAGAGAGTGGAGTGGTGCCCCTGGGCCTCTGAAACAGCTGAGGGCTCATAGTAATTCAAACTGAGCAATCAGCAAAACCATCTGAATTTTCCCGTACAGAAAATAAAAACTCTGGTGGACCTACGTGTTATGGCATCCAGTTCTACTTAGGAACAGCAGAACCAGATGACAACCCCAAATTTTTCACCAGTCCTTTGCATTATGGTCAGAGTGCAACTCGTTGCTTTTCTCTGAAGTCTTTCTCATTCTTCTTTTTCTTGGCTTGTTCAACATTTGGATAAGGTTCACTAATTCCTGTACGTATTCAGGAGCTATGGTTGCACTGCTGGTTGAGGTAAGGTAAGATGTTTTCAAATCGATACACAGTCTGAGATTATTTTTTTTTAAAACAAAAAAGGTATTGAAAAAAATCAGAGTGAATTTTCTGCAACTCATTGCTCTCTTCTGATTGGCAACTGAAAGAAGCCAAAGAAACCAAGAAACCAAAGCAATCAATCAAAACCCACTTACGCTTGATTATGTCTTGAGTCCTTGAGCCACTTCAATTACTGTGTCCTCCTCTGGAAGGAAATGACCCATCTTAAACAGATACGCCTCTTTTGGTATTTTTACTGCATAACTCTTGGTATCAGCAGTGCTGCCCCCACACAAGACACTGTGGTCTGTCAGAAAGGACTAAGCCATTATGGGAAATCATGTGAATTTGAATGGTGTGACTTAGAAGTTACGTACTGAAGTCAAAACTGAGAATGGATGCAGACAGGCTGTGATTAAATGGAGTAAAATAGGCCAAAAGCAAGTGATACTTTACTTTGCACTGAACAAACAGCAGTCACCAAATCTTTTCCACATGCTTTCCCTTTGACATCCTCAGGTGTTAGGCAATGATAAGAAAAATTTTTCTCATCAAGTATGACAATATTAGCATTTATAAATGAAAATGCTTATGTCTCTTTTGCTGCAGAAGTAGAATCTGCTTTGCCTTTTCATGTTAACCAAAATTTGGGGTTTGTCCACTTGCAATCTGGGTTTCTTTCCATCAAGTCCTAAGGCACTTCTTATTTTGGCTATTTGCTTTAGTTTAATCGCAGAAATGCAAACTTTTCCACCATATTTCAGCACAGACTTTGTATTGAAAAATCTCAGTTGCTTCCTTTTCCAACACCATTTGCTGTTGTGTTGTAATATTTCTGTACGAACTTCAAAGAAAGCTTTGCTCACCAGTGAAGGCAGAGGGATGTCTACTTGTTCAGATACCACAGCTGAGATTTCAAAGATTCTCATGGGGAAATGCAAATTAAATTGCACCACAGGACTGCCTGAGTCAGTGTTCTGTCTTAACAATCTCTGTGAATGATGATATTCAGGGACTGTTTTTAATGTACATCTCTTTAATTTTTTATCAAGTTATTAGGTCTTTTTGTTACATTGAGTATACGTATGGCAAGCCTTGAACCATGAACAGGGCTACTTCCATTCATGCAAATTAATATCAACCGCTGTTTATTGATGGAAAAGGTACTACTTTATTTTATGGAAGCTATACTGTTATGCGTCTAGCATATCATATTCTACCAGATGTTTTTTATACAACTATGAATGATCATTTTAAATAATTTTCTGATACTGATTGTGGAATTACTGAATTATAGTTCATGCAATCTTTCCTCACATTTCTTTTAATAATAGATTTTGTACCTTTTATGTAGTGCAGGAGAGTAGTTGATTACAATGAGGCTGCAAATTCTGATGACAACCTATGCCACTACAGAGACGAGCTGATGGATGTGGTAAGACAGCAACTCCAGCAGGAGCTTTTCAGTGATCAGGAGGTGAGGAGGGTGGGGAAAGAACTTGTACACGATGGAAACAAGGACATATTGCCAAAAAACAACTTAGAAGAATAGCACATGATGGAGTGATAGAAAAAGCCTATGGCACAAAATGATGTACAGCTGGAATAAAACATAAAAGGCAATCGGGAAATGCTCTGAAAATGCACTAGATGTAATAATGTGATGGAAGAAAGAAGAGCTTGTTATTTAAAGGGAGAAGAGCCATTGCAGGTGACAGAGAAAGCCAAAGTGTTCTTGCTTCAGTTTGGTTGCTTTGTTCTATGTAAAGAGGTTAAGTGAGATCAGCCACTTAACGTGGTTAATATTAATAACAAGAGATAAAGAAGAGAGACCCTATAAGATAAATAAGACAAACTAACATAAATAAGATCTTTAAAGTTGTCATTCCCTGATGAAAGTCACTTGAGGGAACTAGTTTAGACAGTTTTCTTGGATGACTCATGAGCACTCAGTGGGCTGA
>NW_010412280.1:38912-39257 GCF_000710305.1 Buceros rhinoceros silvestris
AAAGAGTGTCCATTAGGGGGGAAGGGAAGGGGTAAGGACAAGAAATATTAAGGGAGGTAGAGGCCCAACAGAACATGTAATATTGATGCCTGGAAAAATATTAGGTACAACATTATTAATCAATTTTTAAGAACCTCAGGAATACCAGAACAATCAATAACAAACAGCCAGTATTTGTTAGTCAAAACAATGGTTTAACAATAATAATAATAATAAAAGATTGTTTCCATTTTATTAAAAGGTCCTATTGGACAAATTTCCTAGAAGACTGTCAAGGGTTAGGGCTGGACATTAGACAAATGACAGATGCTCTGTATTAATCACTCTCCATTCCCAAAAGGGAAA
>NW_010412280.1:39354-46310 GCF_000710305.1 Buceros rhinoceros silvestris
AAAGAGAACGGGAATAAGTAAGAGTGCAGTTACTCAGAAGAGACTGAGCTGAAAACTGAAATCACTGAACAGAATTAGTTCTGTTTCAGCTTAAACCAGGACAAAGACACTGGGGAAAAGTAGGCGCAATCTATTTTGATGTTAGTAATACTTCTGATCTATTTTGATGTAATAATCCTATAAGCAGACTGGAAAAATTACTGGAAATACGTCATCAGAACCCAAAAAATACATGAAGAATAGTTATTGAGTTTAGTTAAAATAGTCTCTCTACTTTGAGACTAACACAGTGGTCTCACCTATCCTATATTTATTATCCAATTATTATTTATGACAGTGATATAAACAATGGTACAGAAAAGCACATCTTAAAATTGGGCATGACACTAAACTAGAAAGAAAAAAACTTTGGAAGAGGGATAAATATTCAAATTATGTTGATAAATTAAAGAAATTATTAGCACAATAAAATTCCATAATTACAAGAGTAAAGAACTACATTTAAGAAGGAAAAATATGTCTTATTTAAGAAGTTATTATTAAGAGGTTAGGCAATAGCTATCTTGAAAGCTCCACTGCAGAAAAAATTCTGACACTCGCAGTGGAATGCACACATCACAAAAAAATGTGCTGGTGAAAATGAGACCAATGTCATCTTAAGAACCATCACTTAGAATTGTGTGTAGACAACAAAACGAAAGGAATTACACCTTCTCATGCAACACTGCTGAAGCTTCTAATGAGAGATCATATCCAGAAAATTTGTAGAAATTAGTAAATTGCAAGAGAGAATCTTAAAAAAATGTGATCTATGTGGGAAAGTTTTTTAAGAAAGCAACAAAAACACCTCTTAAAAGAGAAGACTGGGAAAGCCATAAGATGCAAAATAACGTTCTAAATAGGACGGAGATGTACCACTGCCTACATACATAACGTTAGGAAACAAGTTGTGGGTCTAATCTAAATTCCAGGATAGACATAAGGAGAAACAGCCCATGTATAAAAACGTGGAAACATCAGAACAGGTTTTTCAGAAAAGCTTCACACCAGAGATTTACAATGTTGTCAACATCTGCCAAGAGCCATGCTAAGTATGCACAGTTCTGCCTCAAAGTGTGCGCATGGACTAAATGATCTCTTCAAAGGCTGTTACGGCTTTGTATTTCTTTAATACCAAAACCAAGTCTTTTTCTATTCAAAAGTTTATAGCGGGTGACCTCTGGTCTTAAAATTCCTCTGACTGAGGCTGGAACAAGGCTGAGACCACAGTATAATGCAGTACATCCTACTTGATATTTATTTTTCAATACTGCTTCAATTTCATTGCATGATGGGCACCAGCAGTTTTACTAGAAAAGTAAAGAAGAATTACCCTTCCACCTGACTGCGAGTTGATCTCAAATTAAGACTGTTCTTTGCATATCTTAACATATTTTTGCCTCTTAGGAAGCGTGCATGAAAGCAAATTCTACACTTGGCTCCAGTTTGTGCTTTAACTGCCTCTAAAAAGAAAACAAAAAAAGCAAAACAAACAAGCAATCATCAACAAAACCCCACTTACATAGCACAGAGAAGAAAATGAAGTGATAGTTCTGGGCAGATGACTGTGTCCTTCTGCATCCTGTGTCTTAAAATGTCAAGGTAAGGAAGTTGTTAAAATACGTGCACTTCACCACAAAATTACTAACATCAAAAGCTGTGTTATGCAATAATAAGCATCAGCTGGGATCATCAAATCCAGGAGTGTGAGTTGTTTCTTCATGGCCTCTGAAAGGACAGTCCTTGCCCAGCTCCAGCTCAGCAAAACCGATTTTAAGAAACAGAGCGGCACATTTGAATCCCCTGGAGTCTAGTCACTTTGTTTTCTGATGGTCTCTGAAGTAAGAACAGCTTATCAGAGAAGCTACACGAAATAAGCCACACTGAGTAAAGTCATCAGAAGTAATTGTTTGAACATCTCTTTTTGCAAAAAGAGGACGGGAAAGGCTACAATCCCTCTCTTCTCAACACAGGAGAGGTGTATTCAAATGGAAAATACTAAGAACATTTCTACACTGATTCACCAAAACATATTTCCCTGTCCCATCCCCTAGCAATACGAAAGGCAGTGCTTCTCTGTACCCTGCAGCCTCCATTTTCTGCAAAAAATAAAACATAGAAAAGAAATGGCGATGTTGGACTGAAAGAATGCATTGGGAAGGCAAATAAGATCATTCCATCAATTCATCCATATACTTCAGACACTTTAGAAAAGTCTCTTGTCAACACTCAGAACTCTGGGGCAATTTTTTTTTAATGTATAATTAATTTCAAATAAGCCAAAGTGTCAGAGAAAGAGGAGCCACAGTGCCAATGAGGAAAATATTTTGTTCGTGTTTGAGTAGCTGGGCATCAAGCAGTGTTTGAAATGAAGTTTAGGCAACTAGAAATGTAGAACAGTATGTTGGCCCCAGTATTAGACATTTAACTCATCAGAGCCATGATTTCATTTTCATGCAGAAGTGTTAGCTATGGGGACTGCTAGCATGAGGTGATACGCTGTGACACTAATACTGGGAGATCAGGATACAACTCAAGCTGTAAACCAGTACATCAATCTAAAGCAAGTGCTGCAAGACCTGCTCACTTCAGCTGATTTTGATTCCTGTGATGAATACCTATGGCCCAGCAATACTGTGCTGAAGTTTTTTACTGGACACTCCACAAGAACAAACTTAAAGCCATTGTCCCTCATTTACTTTCATACACGCTAGAACTCACCAAACTCTTCCTTATCTTCCCTGCTTTTCGGTTCTTAACAAAATAGGTAAGGGAGTAACAGTGTCTGCTTACCATAAAACAGATATGCTGCTGGAAACGTTCCTCCTCTAATCTGTCAGCTGCTTTTAGGCAGAAAAGAGAGATTTTGCAACACGTCTTGAATAACTATTGTTCACTCAGATACTATGAAGGCAACTCATACCACTAGGGATCTTGTTATAGTTCCTCTTTCCAGTGAGGTTTTACAGAGAGGGCACAGAGGAAAAAAAAACTAGTTTTGCACTGCCGTGGTCCATTAAGGAGAGATCAGCCATGAAAACAAACCATTATTTACAAATGTCCAGAGGAACATAAACAAAGTTTAGCTACTTCAGCATTTTTGCCCTATCTGATGCTGCAAAGAGCAGATATAATTATTTCTAGTCTGGGGGTAGGCTTTTTTTCTTCCTTCTCACATTGATGCCACTTAACAGAAGCCCAGTCAAGCCTTTTGTGCATCACTGGTTTTGCAGTCTTAGGGAGCTATAATGGTTGCAAAGGAAGAAGATAAATATGATAGAAGGCATCTTTGGATACAATCCATTTACTGATTTTTTTTTTTTTTTAAGACATAACTAGGCAACTTTAAAAACTGAAGACTGCTTTGGTTTTATCTTCTGTGGATGAGTACCCACAGAGTTAGTCACCAGTATTATACATACAACGTGTCACAACTTTCTAATGCTCTTTATCCATCCATTTAGCTCTATTAAGAATACACCTATTTTTAAAGGCTTTGTCTTCCTCTTCCCTTCTTTACAAGCCTTCTTTTCCCTGCATCTTTCCTAGAAGCCAGAAATTCAAGATAGAGTCCACCATCTGGGGGAAGCAGGGGAAGCAAAATCCTGAGCTGAAGAGAAGTCAATACTGTATGAATACAGAACGTGTATTATAAAACATGACGCACCTTTATGACAATTTTTCGGTTAAAAGACAGGTGCAAACTTTGTACCTATTTGCAGATTTTAGTAAAAAAGGTGTCTTGAAAAATATGTCTCCCAAAGACACATTCTGATAAGAAGAGGCACCCAAGTCTACAAAAGTCCCAAGAAAATGGTGAGATCTGTAAGAAGGGCCATGTAATAAATAACTAAAAACTAAATACCTGAGTTTTCATATGTAATTAAAGGAACACAAAGAGAAGGCCCTTCTTCAAGTTCCCTGATACAACAGCTGTTGCCAGAACCAGCATCCAGCTTCTGAATGTCATAGCTATGCCTGTAAAGGTAGGGTGTCAGGCACTGGGTCCTCCTTGCTTGGTGGACCAGTAGGACCAAAGAGGCTGAACACTCGTGCAGAGGAGCAGGATCCTCCTAGCATAAGATATTCCACCAGTTATTTGAACATCAGCAGATTGCAATAATTGGAAGTTGACCTTTTTTCTTATTCTTCAAGTCAGAGGAGATAGATACTTGAAACTAAACAGTGACGCAAACCGTATGAGGATAGTAGATTCTTCAAAAGGGAAAGAAACAATCCCAAAGGCCAGTAGAAGTTTGAGAGGACAGTGATTCTTGACTATCCACACACAATTAATCCTGGAAAAAAATAATAAGTTTAGTTTCCAGGAGAAATATATTCCAGATTATAGGTATTGTTAAATTTTCCCCTGTATTTATCACCAGTTTCACATAGGTCAATTAATCAGCTCAGATTTTTTGATGGAGGAATGAAGGAATCCTGCTTCAAACTTAAGGCTTATGTTTTTTATGTGTCTACATTAAACAAATAGTTTATACTAGTCACTGGGAATTTGTAATTTAACAGCAAAACAAATGCAGCTGATCAACCAACCACACTGACAAGTTTGGATACTATTGGCAAGAAGCCATTAACTGAGTATATTTTATCACGGATATGTTATTTGGTGGGATTGTTTAGCTCACAGATCACTAACAAAGTGAGCAAATAATTACAGGAAGGAGGTAAGCACATGTAGTAACTGTTTGTAGGTGGTGCTTCTGCTTTTGTGGAGTGAGTTGTGGCTTCAAGAAGCAGCTCTAACAAGAACGGCAGCAGTAATGAAGGCCACTAAATTGCTAAAATTTGTACAAAGCGACAAAGTGAAACTATGGATTTCCTTGAATTTTATTGAAAACATTTAGCAACAAATTACCTAAATCATCCAAATTCAGTTTATATCCATCCATTTTGCAGTTAAAGAATGCATTCTTGGCTATAGGAAAAAAAAATTAATTTGAATGAAAAAAGTAAATAAAACAAGCAAATGAATGAAAATTATTTACATGAACCACAATTCTAGTAAACAATGATGTGAACAAAAGGAAAAGACATTTTTCTGACTTTTACATATGATTTTCTGCATCTACAGATCTAAGTGGACTTCTAGTAACTGCATGACACAGAAAGGAAATTAAATTGGGTGTGACATCATCGCTACTTGTTTTAATTTACAGGATGCCAAAAATGATCTGCTTTCAGTACAACTCAATTGAATCATCATCCAGGTCCCAAGTCTTGGCACTCCCAGTTCTGGCTGTTTCTGCCTGGCCCCCTTATGTCTCCCCAACCCTGCCCATGGGCCAGGACCCCATTTCAGCCCACTGGTACTATTGGTCCATGTCTCAGCGATCCATAACAGTGTCTGTCTCCAGATGCATCTCCTGGTTCCATACGTACCTCCACTGTGGACAGCCTATCTCCTGGGTGGGCACCCAGGAGATACATTGCAGCCTTGCTTCTGGTCTCTTTGGCCCCATCTGCCTCAGCTCCCAGGCATTAGCTGCATGGAGCCCCTGGATGGTCCCTGGCCCTGGTTCATCACTATCCACATCAGGGACTGTTGATGGGCACCATTACAGTCCTCAGCTCTGCCCATGGTCAGACCCTGAGAGACAGCACCATTAGAGACGGTCCACTTCAGATCCCTGAATTCAATAGTGCTCGTTGCTCTCTATGCCCTGACAGTCTGGAGGGAGTGAAGAGGGAAAGGAGACAGCACTTTTCTTCACTCAGACTCCTACACAGAAGCTGCTGCTTCAGAGTGTGAAGGGAGGCCCTGTTGTCCCCTCATCCTGAGCCACCCCCATGGGGCACACTCTCCTGAGCCCAGATGCCCAGACTACAGGACTTACCCTAACTCCCCTTCTACCCCCTCCTCAGCTCCCACAGGTTGCCTTGGTATTCAGAGGACAGCATGGTCCTTGTAAGGGCGGATCCAAACTCAGAATTACTCAAGGATGTCTCTGGTGTTCCAGTCCCTTCTGGTTTGTAAAATGGACCGAGTACCTGTTTGTGAGTAGGATACAGAAAAAAGCCTTACTCAAGAGGTATTTATTAATAGCTCAATTTCATACACTACAAGTGACATGATAAATGGGAGCAGGGTGAAGTGGAAAGACATTTTTGATGCCACTACAGTTTTTGCTAATGGAATCCACATTGACAATCCAGGAAAGAAATAAATTGAAATTACAGTCTACATCCTATACCTCAAGGGAGCTTCCCATGTCATGACTGAGCCAACCGGGCCATGAAGCTTTTTTGAGTACCAGTTGTTCACTACTGCAAATTAAAGAAAATATAAAGGAAGAAGAAAATAAAGTAAAATAAAAATAGGAGTGCTAGCAACTGGTTTTGAGCCCTAAAATAATGCCAAGAAGAGTTACAATATTAGTTTAACACTTTGGAATACTTTTGAACGAAATAAAAGTGTCATGTCTTTAAAAGAAAAAAGTCTTGGTTTTTGTGACTAGAGGTACTGAAAGATATAATTATTCGCCTCCCTTGCTAATTTTGTTCTGCAAAAGAAACAATTTTGCAATTTGTACTTCAGCTCTCTTTTATTTTATTACCTTCTTCTCTTCCTCTTTCATCTCTCCCCTGTATTGCTCTGCAGCACTATCTGTCCCTTTCCCAGGTCTAGGAAAATGACAAATTTTGATACAATGATTGTTTTCCTTTCCTCCTTCTACATATTTTCCCTTCCTTTCCTTAATTCCCTCCCTCTAGACTTGTGCTCCCTTCCAGCTCCATTCTCTGGGTCTCTAAACATTTCTCTCTTCATGGTTTCTTTCTATCTTCTTAGAACCAACTTCTGATCACTGTGGATTTTGTCACTTCCTTCTCCACTTCTTCTTTTCCTCCTCACACCCTTCATCTTCCCCATTGTCCCGGTTTGGGCTAAACTTCCTTGT
>NW_010412281.1:0-5692 GCF_000710305.1 Buceros rhinoceros silvestris
GTATTTAAGTATATAAGTATATATATCATATTGCAAATGATCAAAAAATATTTTTTCCTTGGTTTTAGGCAAGAGTTGCAACCCAGACACAACTATTCACCACAATGCAGCACTGCCATCTTCAAAAGTTTAAGTAAAACTTTAGTCACTGAAATATAAATTAGGCTCTCTCCTACAAACAGAGGTTACAGACACATTTATCCTGAAGACGTGTTTGTACAGGGTTGAGACGTATCTAGCGTTTCACAGGAAAACTGATGGATTCGCAGTAGTAAACGGGACACGACATCATCTGTATATCATCTAATGCTATGGAAAGTTATGCTGGCAAAACTTAAACGGTAACTGACTATACATCCTTAGGCTATTATGCTGAAAAAAACAGCAGCCTTAGAATGAACTTGGCTCCACAATTACTGTTATTTTCCCAGAAGATGTGTTGACCAGCCCAAGCCACAGCCTTCCCTGGTTCACACAGCTTACTTTGAGGGCTGAAGTGTTCTGTGCTGAGGTACTAGAACCCAAGGCTGAGCTACATCAGGTAAACAAATCAATATTTAAAATAGGAAGGTGTCTATAAAGGGCATCTACCAAGCTTTATTTCCCCAAAATGCTCATTCTCTGCAGTGTGGCAGTGTACTTCACCATCACATCAAAGAGCATCAAGGCTAACAAGGGGTAAGATTTTACTTCAGGTAATACGCAAACTTATTCAGTATGAACTGATGGTGTGGGGGCTTAGGTATTACACAAATAATCTTATGTTGAACAATAACAACAACAAAAAAGTATATATATACTTACCATACTGTGTAACAAATGCTATACAGCTGTTCACTATAATAGGAACATCATTTTTGCTGAGTTGCTGATCTTGTAACGCATTACCATCTGTACCTGCTGCTTTTTCAATTGCAGCATACCAGACCATGAAATCCAGCTTTGTATAGCCATGGATGTATAGCGTTCTGAAAAGTACAGAAGTATTTTGAATGCAGGAAAGAAATAAAAAATTGGTGTTATGATACTACAGCAACATAGCAGAGGTCCATAAAAAATAAGAAATACTTAAAATGAGATATCAAGACACCTTCCATGACATAAAGCTGTATGGTGACCTACTGTTACACCATCTTTTTTTTTTTTTCCCCAGCTATGTTTGTACTAGCAGTGTCACAATAAATAAAAGAAGACCCACAAATACTGTCACAGCCCTTTGAAAGGACCTGACCAACATTTTAATTACTTTTCTTCAGTCTTGCTCCTACACTGTGCATTCTTAAGTCACAGGTAAGCAGGAAACAGAGACTCAGAGATAACTTTCAATACTGGAAAACGCTTTGCTTCTTTTCCATTTCTCCCCTCTCCCTCCTTCTGTAGAGAAGCTGAGACACATTGAACTTCCCTCCTTCACAGGTATCAAAATCATCACCCTCAGGAAATCACAGAGCTAAGGAACAGTTTTGAAAAAACTGAGCTGAGGTAGAGTAAGTTAATGCAAGACTTTAATTACCTGTTTATCTCAAAGCATGGCCCTGTTCTGGTTTTATTATTTAAACATGCTACAATAATCTACACTTCAAAGTAGTAGAAAGAAGTTCCAAAATTGAAAATTTTTAGGGTGTATGTTTACCCATATGCATGCATGTAGTAAACAACTGTTTTAAGTGTTAAAATAGCACACAAATTTTTCTACGTGCATATTCTTCATCTCCCACTAAAGTCAACTTTTTTGCTAATTAGGAAAGTGAAAATGTTCTACTGAAATTCTGTGAAAATACTTTCATCAAAATATAAACAAACATTCATTTTGATTATTTTATTTAGAAAAAACCTAAAGCATTTTATACAATGATGAAGTATTTACATTTTTATTAGCATCTCTCAATTTTGCTTTTATAAATGTTTTCACTCTAGCATTCCTACCTCAACAGGGAGTGAAGCAGTCAGCATACACACAGAGACCCAGGATCTGAGGTACTCTCAAGATCCACCATACAGACCTAGCCATTCAGCACCATAGCAGCAGACACTAAAATATTTCATCTTCCTGAAGCCCCTTTTTAAAATGTCTCTACACATCCTGACTTCGTAAGTCATATTAACTACAGATGCCTGGCTAATAGAAACACTCAGCCTCCCTCTTCCATTAAGAAAAAAAACAATAATTTGGATAAAGCACTCAAACTTTTGAGAGCAAAATGAGTGTGCCTAATCAATACTTCCAAACATTTTCTGAAGACCTATTAGAATGGATATCCTACATGGATTGTTCTCCACCAGTGGCTTCCAAACAACACATCACCCTGACATCCTCTGGTACTGCTGTAGCCATATATTAAGAGAAAAAGTTTGAACTGAGTGGAAAAGAGTGTGACAGTGAATGTTACATTATTCCTTTAGTACTATTATTCACAGATCAGCAGAGGTTAGGACTATGATTTATAAAAGATTTATGGTGCTTCCCAACACAAGAGATGCACACATATATGCATATTACTGTGGTTTTATTTTCCCTGCAGAACAGCAGGATTTGTATTACAGTATTATGCAAAAAGATAAATGTAAGTCTCAATGGATTACTTATTGTTATCTAAAGAATTATGGTATGTACAGGAAGCAGCATTCTGAAAAGTGAAAATAATATTACTTCTAAACATGAAAAGGGCAATTCTGCTGTATATCAATGAATCAGTACCAGACGAAAAGAGAGGAAATATACTAGTGTATTGAACTTCAAAGGTAATTTAAACTTATCTGTATTTTTTCACAGGGATACGAAAGTCTAAATCATGTGCTTGCCAATCAGCTGTCGTGATATATGAATTACCTAAGCTGTGACAAAGACCATCTTGTATTCTATGAATCTTCACATCTTCCCCTCAACGCATAACATCAGAAAAAAATGCATCAGAACTACCAAGAGATGGTGTTTTCACTGTTTTCTAAAATTTGAAAAGCTATTAAATTCAAATTATAGAGGAAGAGGTTGCTTAATAATTAACAAAAAAAAAAAAGGGTTATCTGTTTAAGTAGCAGCCCTATAGCACCACCACAGTCATGAAAGAAGTTGCTAAACTTCTATAAATGTGAAAACATTCTATAAATGTGAACTTCTATAAACGTAAAAAATCTTGCTGCTATTATGGAACTTGGATTGATTATGGAAGGCAACTCATTATTTTCAAAAAAATTAACAACTTTGCCCAGTCAAAAATCTCCAGAGTGGACACTAAGAAAATCAGGTAAGTCAGAGAAGCAAATTCAGCATTTACTACAACACTGTAGCAGAGAAAAGGAAGTGAAACCAGTACCAGACACAGTGCAGAGTTCAGTCAGTTTACTGTGGAAGTAGCTTAGAAAGCTCCTCTCTCACTGCAATATTTCGGCAGAAAGAGAGAGCACACCTAGGATACACTTAAATCATTAAAACATACAACAGTGTATGAATAAGAAGTTTAAGCATTCCTTCTAATTCTAACAATTTCAGCCAAACTTAACAACACTTTTTTCCTACTTGGAAACCATTTGTTGATTGCCACGAACCTGGAAAACGGTAAAAAGGAAAGAGGAAATGGTCACAAGCAGAACTTTCCTCAAAGCACAGTAGAATTCTTCCACAGAAATTCATAGAGTAAGAGACAGTTTTGCAGATCTAGCTTCTGCTTTTTATGTCAATGTCATCATCTCTTCCACGCAGTTTTCAGAGACAAATACACGTACTGCTCACTGAACTAAGTGCTATTACCAAAAGACAAAGTTATATTAGATGCAACAGTGGATTTTTTTGCACAACAGTGTATCTTTAATCCACGCTGCAAAGTCCACTAGTTTTGGCTATGTCTCTACACTTTGCTACACAACTCTGCCTTGGGAAAGCAGTGATACCAAGTGATTCTGGGTAAGGGTTGTAGGGAGGAAGGGTGAGAAACGGACAGCACAAACTTGGTGTCCTCTGCCAATTCTCAAGTAATTCTAATACACAACATGCATGAAAACAGAGGTACTAAGAAGGTATGAAATTCTATTGAAATAATCAAATTGCAACTAAAGCACGGAAATTCCACTGATAATTACAGCTACATAACAAAGGTCAGCAATATTTCTTCAAATGATATTAAGTGTGTTATATCCAGCACATCATACTGGAAGCACAAGCCCTTTCACTTGTCTGAACCTGTGTTTAGATTAGTTTTGGATTCTAGAATTTCGTGCTCATAATTGCATTTTACAAGAAAGCTCACTGCTATCATCAAAGGGTTAAGAAGAAAGCATTGTAATTAATGAACCATCAACATAAAGAAATTGTGCCAGTACGTAGGGAAGGTTTATTATCTATAATAAGAAAGAGCTAACTACAAGAGAAGTGCAACAGCGAAGAAAAAAGCACCATCTGGGTTACATTATGGTCTGGAAATATTCACTGATGCCTATGTGAGAGCTTAAATGTTTACAGACAAAAAGAAGAAATATGTGAAACTGAATTGTCTGCACAACGGTTTTTCCTTAAAGCATGGCATTACAGATATTGTATTACATTTTATATATAGAATAATTTTTCAATATATCTTCTACACAGCTGTATTCAGATACCTTTCCTCTCTTTCTTTAATGTACAGATCCCTCTGTTGAAGTACACACAAGCGGCTTCTTCACTGATCTACTATGCAACTTCTCTTTGCATGGCAACAAGAGATTGAGCATCACCAGTCACTTAATGAATTTTACAAATAGACAGGAGAGATTGAGGTGAAAAACAACCTAAACTGAGTATGAAGCAAACCAGAGGACATCTCTGTGTGACAGAGGGAAGTGTCAGACACAGAAATCTAGGAAATGGTTTGCCGCTTCTAGCAAGAAATCAAGAAGCATTTTAACTACAAAAGCAAGGAAGCGAATGACCATCTGATTATGGCATAAGAAAACAGTGCTGTGAGAAGTCAGGATTTCCAGCTGGGCTAGAGATAGATCTAACAGCTTGGACAACTATGTTCCAACAGAGATCAGAATGCAATAAAATTTCAACACTTGCTACAAAAGAGAATTTGTTCCTCCCTAGTTTATTTCAGCAAAGATATCCAAAGACAAACATGAAAACTGAGATCTGAATTAAATAATCTAGAATTAGAAAAAGACTAGGATTATTGTGAAAATTGAATAAGTACACTGGGCTTCAAAAACAACAGTCTTCAAAAGAGAAATAGCCTTGTTGCTTTGAAAATATTTTAGCTTGGCTCAGCTTCTCACAATATGCTACTACTTTGCCATGCATAGTATGATTACCACCTCTTGCTTCTGAGCTAGTAGTCTTTTCATGGTATGTGTCAGACAATATAAACAAAACCACAAGAAGCAGCCAATGGCCAAAGTGTCAAAGAAAAAGGTATATGATGCATCTATGTTTCTTCCCTAATTAATCAACCCGATGAGTGAAACTTGGTAGAAAAGGCGTAAGTATTTGTAAGCAACAGGAAGTTAGAGTCAGTAACAAAACCAACAGAATAGCATGAGCTTCAGTAGAAAAATGCTCAAGATATTTTCATCATTTCTTCTAATTAAATTCAGCAAGATGTTTTAAGAGATTGACCACATTTATTTCTTTATGCAAAGATGGGTGGCAGTGCTGTTTGCTTTAGGGTTGGTTTTGATACTTTTTTTTTGGGGGGGGGGGGGGGGGTGGGGGTTGTTTTTT
>NW_010412281.1:5723-26107 GCF_000710305.1 Buceros rhinoceros silvestris
GGGGTGTTGTGTGTGGTTTGGTTGTGTTTTTTGTTTTTTTTTTTGGGGGGGGGGGGGGAGTGTCTGTCTTGTTTTGTTTCATTTTTGCAATATGCTTTTTTGGCATTTTATCATTTATCTGCATTTAAGTGACTAACAAATTAATGTGAAAGTTGTCAATAGATCTGTCCACAAGGACTCTTCCAAGTGACCAGTCTATGCCAAAACTACTATTAGACAAGCACTGCTATAAAGTAACAGACAAAGTAGGAAAACCTAGAAACTGTGATACATCATTTACTCTATGCTGATGACATCTCAAAGGTATTAGTTTATCTAGGGTTTAGAAGGACAAGTTCCTGGGTTTACTTCCATTTACAATAATTGAGTCTAAACATAAAAGTGGTTTTATCCTTAATCATTTCCCACACAAACATTAAATTTCTTACCACTGCAACTGTGCCAAACACCTGGATACTTTTGGAGTAACAGCAAGAATCACTATTCCACAGCTTATTTACCCTTATGGCTTTTAACGGTTAAGATGATGTGAAGACTATGCATTTACATTCTTTATGGCAGACTTCAGTGAAGAAAAATTAAACACACTCAAGCCCACCATAAATCAGCCAGTGCCCCTTTTGAAATTATTTTCATACAGTTCAGAATTTCCATTAAACTATTAAAGCAGTTCAGGGAAAACCTACCCTCACTTGACAGAAGTATTATAATGAAAGAAGTAATAAAAGCTGACCTGGAGCCAGAAGTTTTGCTTTGCTCAGCACTGATATGTATGAAATTAGATGCACAGTTTGTACTCATCTACTGGACTGCACCGTGAATAGGATACCTCTGGTTCCCTGGTTGATCTATGCAGCTTACTTAATGCTCGATCTTTCAATACAAAAATCTTCAAAACAAAACAACAACGAAACCCCAAACAAACAAGCAAAAAAACCCACCAGAAAAAAGTGTTTGTTTCTGATCTGAATCACCTTGCTTAATTTTGGAACTTAAAAGGATCTCAGGAAGAATTAAAATTCAGGACAGAGAAGTTACAATGAATTTCTCTAACAAGTTTCTCCAACTCTGAATAGATGTCAAAGTTATCTGTGTTTGGTTTTTTTTTTTTTGTTTCTTTGTTTCCCAACAAAGAGAAATGGAATCTTCCTTTATTAACCTATTATTGGCTCTTAGAAGAGCATGTAAACACTGCACCACTTCTTACACAGATGTTTGCCCAATATTCTATCATTAAAATGGAAAAAATCCCCTCCACACCTATTAGAAAATTAAAATTATTAAAAATAATAAAATAATTCTACTTTCATCTTTAGATTTGTACCCATGAGTAAGAAACACCCCACCTCACCTCAAGTTTCAATCTCCCATATTTTTGACAGGGTCATCTCAGCAAAATATTGCCTACTTGGTGGCAGATATGGATCACGTTTGCTTCACAAGTATGCTTTTTCTAGCTAGTATGTTTTTAACTGAGATCAGACATTGCAATGAGACTAACCAGGGGACTCGTATATATTGTCTCAATCCTGATCTGTACAGATTGAGACACAGAATTATGGGACATAAGAGCGATTAAAAAAATTGAGAAGTAAGCAGTAAGTGCTCCGAACAGGTACTCTTTCTTTACAGTGTAAAAGAAGCTAGGTCTTTTTGAAGAAACCATTATTAGCAGACTAATCTGACTGGGAATAATTTTCTCAGTGGGAAAACTGCTTTTAATTAAGCAATACTTGTTAGCATTTCCTGACACAGACATAAAATGTAATTACCACACAAAGACTTTCCCTCCTTTAAAAAGTCTGCAAATTTACTCTCTCTAGCAACCGCAAGTGAAAAAGCTCCATGACTGATCAGCAAGAATTCTAAGACATCAATATAAAAGCAGATCAAAGCTTTATTCAGATGGGAACCTTACCTCCCTTTTTCAACGAGCAGCAGGACGTCTATTTTCTCTCCATTTTGCAACACACTACTGATTGCTGAAAACAAAGCACATACACATTCCTGTGATCTACACAGACATATATATATATAGGAAAACACATACATGCATGCATATATAGATGCATTTTTTCAAAACGATCTTTAGTGGAAAAAGGAGCATGGAATTTTAAAATATGTCAAATAAAGAATGCTGCTGATAACAGAAACAAAATTCTACAAAATACCACAGTATACTCACATTTATAAGAAAACTTAATCAATAAAATTATATAGGTTAAACAGGTACTTTTAAATGTGTAAGCATGCTATAGTTTTATTATATTAAAATTAAAATTGTAAATATAAGTTTTAGAAGACAATGATTCAGAAGTAAGCTGGATTTTTCAATCCATTAATGTACTTGCACCCTAATGGCTGCAGATATTTACAATCACATAATGTGAGTTATACATTACATTGTGAAGATCACTACCACCCTTTTTTATGCTGCCTTATGCTACTCCTGCTACAAAAAGCACCCTGCAAAACACCTACACCACACATAATACAGAAAAAAAATATCTGGATAGTTTCCAGTAACAGTGCTTATAGAAGTATACTGTGCACTAAAGTAAAAAATATAAATTAAACATAGCATGCTTACTAATTCAAAATTCTGAAAGTTAATTCTTTCAAAGTTTAGGTCATATATAACCCACATCTTATCTCAGCTAATTTCCACATAGAGTGGGAAGTCTTGAATATCAATGAAGCTCAATAAACATATTCTGATGCATGTTGCATGATGTTTTTGTATCTCGCATACTTCTGGCCTCATTTACATTTACCAAGTCAAATATCAAGAATGTAAGTGGCTGTACTTCCACTGGTGATTGATTATTTGGCAAGTTTCAGTTATACAATTCAGTCTTATTAGTGGAGCAGATTCATTCTAGGGAAAGCAGAAATCAAAGAAAAGACAGGCGTATGGATATATAGTATTACCAAGAAATACAAATTGGTTAATACGACTAAAATTTAAAAATCAAAACCCAATTTTTCAACTGAGAGCTAAACGCGTGTTTCTTTTCTATACTTGAGATATTCACAGAGTTTGGATGCTCATATGAGTAAGGGTAGGAGCAAATACAGTTGTATTATCACAACTAGAATCAGAAACAGTTCTCCTACTGCCTAACTTCTAATTCTGAATCAAGATCAAAAATTATTCACAAGTTAAAAATATAGCTAGAGGCATAAAAATATTCCACAAAAACGGCCTTTCGCGGTGTTATTCACAGCAAATGTAAGGTGGCAGTAAATAAACAGTAGAAAACCCAATGGTATTTAGGCAAGTTCCTGCAAAACAGTCCACAGTGTGACTGCATTTACAAAGAGGATCATCAGTAGAGAGCTAAATTATCTTCTCTATGTTACTTTAATTTAAAAAAAAATCAAAAATTTTTACTTTCCTACATAATTGAAGGATTGTTCAATATAAAAACAAGTAGGTCAGATATGCTTAAAAAGGATTCAGAGCATAATTACAATGATATGAAATTGGTCATAAGACCATTTGTATAAATCTTCTTATCTTTTCATGTCATGATATTGAGCAAAGAATATTGTTAGTATTAGAAAAGAAGAAAAGTCTTTTAGTCTGTGAAATAGTTTTCCAAGAGAATTATAATTTTTCCAGTACATTTGAGTATTTTAAAACTAGGCCTGTCAATCTCCTCAAGAACACGTTCTGCAGTGAGCATTTCTGGCCTGTCAAAAATGAGAGACAATAATCCCAAAAGGTTATACATTATTATTCAATTCTGTACTCTCGTAAGAAAGATAGTGCTGCAACTGGAACAAAAACTGTCTTCCTTCATTATGAAGCTGTGAAAAATCATTCTAGCGTGCGCCACTAAGTAGGGGAAAAAAATCCAAGACAGAACTTTACCAACTCTATATATAGATTGGAGTTTGAAGAGCATCTGGCTCCTGCAAAGGAATAGTTACTGAGCTCCCTAATGTTTATGACTGTAACATAACAGAAATGTCCTTAACAGTGAATTAGTTCCATAGAGTATTTCCTGAATTCTAGATGTTAAGCAAAATGCTTACTTAGTTCTTGCAGCCTCCTTAGATATATGGAATCTTCTTCAGCGTTCTCCATTTCAAGACAAAAATAAAGGCTCGACTTCTCTATAGCAAACCAGCCTTTCCTCCACTGATCCAGGTTATGGCAATCTTTGTAGTACAGCTGTCCAATCAGGTCACAGTCTCTCTCTAATAAGCATTCGGCCATGGGGGGAACAAAGTGCTACCAAAGAAAATGGGGTGAGTCAGATGAAGAAATAAAACCCTCTTCCCCTAAAAAAAACCAAATCAAGATATTGCAAATCTCTAAGATTCAAAGAGGAAAGCCACAGGAAAAAAACCAACACTTTTGGATTTATCATTTATATACCCATATATACAGTAAATTTAAATTATAAAAATCAAAGTATAACTTATTTTTCCATTCATACTCTGTAATTCAAATGCTTTTACTTTTAAAACTACAATTGATTTAATTAGTAATGCAAGTATTAGCATTTTGTACCGTATAAAATACAGTACTGCTTTATGAATTCTGTTTCAGCAAATAAAATAGGATTGCAACCATAAACAACTTAGCTGAAATAAATTCATATAGTACATGTCTTTATACTAGACAATCTTTAATATATTCTTAAGGTTGGCATTAAAACGTTCCTTCAATTCCTTTTCCATTTTATTTTATTATCTTCTTTCAAACATTAAATCACAAAAGTTATTTCTTCCTGCTGCACAAGAAACCTTTACACACAAGGCAGATCAGTATTCATCAAGGATGGCTTCTCAGAGGATTTTAAGCTAACAATGACACTTTATTCTTTGTGCAAAGGCTCCTGGCCTAACTAGAAAAGATAATTATCGGTACTACCTTAGCTATTGCCCAAGTCCATTTTCTTTGTGAATATGCAGTTTCAGCTCCAAATAGAAAAACACGTTCTGTCATTAAGTAGATTTCAAAGGTAAAGATGTCCCTAAAGCAAGCGAAAGAAAAAAGGCACCTGTATTTAGTCTTCATGACAACAGATACACATTTCTATTTTCATTATTTCATACCTATGGAACAGAATTCATATGCATTTCTCTTCCAACCTTGCAAGTACAATCCAGCTAAAACCAGAATATTTTATAACACAACATGATCCAAGTGCTTTTCAGGTCAATAATATGTGTTTAGAGGCTACTGCATAGCAGGGTTTTTAGTAATCATGAAATTAATAAAAATGTTTACATATGGTCACTAGAATTCACAGGGAATTTTTTAATATGCAAGTTCATGTGATTTCAGGAAATACATTTTTGTGATGCATTCAAAACATTTTGTTTAATATAAGCAGACCAACTCATTGAATGGGAAGTTGTAAACAAGTTACTACAGAATGAATTATAAAAATGTTGGTTCATAGGGACTTTTAGATGTCACTTGGTCTAACCTCCTGCTCAAAGCAGGACTATCATTAATCATAGACCAGAAGAGCAACGAAAAGCCTTGAAAATCTTCAAGGATGGAGACTATTTCCCTCAGCAACCTGTTCTGGTTCTCCAGCACCCATCTAATGAGAAGAGTTTTCCAATCATCCAGCCTGCAAACCTCTTAGGGTGAAATACGTGGTCGCTGCTCCTCCTTGTATCACCTACCCCCACCAAGAAAAGTTTGGCTCTGCCTTGTTCATGACTACCCTTTGGAGTTGCTGTAGCTCAAGAAGTTCTTAGAAGTTTGGGGTTGTTTTTTGGGGGGTGAGGGTGTTCTTATTTTTATTCTTTAAAAAGTGTATCATTATTTAAATAGATGGACTTTTTTTCCACCATATAGTAAGGATAATAAAATAAAAAGCAGACCAGTTGAAATTGGTGTGGAATTTGCAAAGTAAATTGCCTGTTCGACTTTGGGCGAGTCTTTCACTCAAATTATGATTCACCAATTTATAGTACGATATTGTCTGTGACTTCTCCCTAGAATCCAAATAGATGGAGTATGCTTTTTCCTTTCAATGCTGGAGATCGAGATTCATCTAAATCTGATGTGCTAAGAGGCTTGTTAAACAGATCCAAAAATGTTGCCCTAAAGAAATCAAGTATTACTGGGATGCAACTTAGGTTTATGTGAATCTCCATGTGACTGCTTTAATGTACAAATAGGATGTGAGAGAGTTATAAAAGAAAACCAAAACCACAAAAAAGTTATCTTCAAAATAATGCAGCGTTCAACAGTTACACTGTTGCCCTCAGATGCAGAACAAAGAACAGGTTTCAAAGACCAAAGCTTCTGTCACGAGAACTAAAAGCATTGTGGAGAACTCTATTCTGCTGCATTATTACCAGTAAGAAACAAAGCAAGAGTTTTGCCTTGAGACAGAGGTCAATCCCAGAAAGAAAAATTAGTATTAGTTGTGCAATGTACCACCATGTAACCTTTAAGTACTGAGAATATGCATCACAGTTTTAAGACGAAACAGATGTACCTAATTTATGCTGCCCTTTTAAATTACTGTAACATTTTCATTATATCACTATTAAAATAAAATTATCCCCAAATACCACTTAGCACTTATTTCTTGTAGCCAACATACAACAATTTAGCTTTTTTTCCTAAATTGCGCTTTCAAAATTCAGGAACAAGTGAACAGCCCTGAAAACCCAGAATAAAATCTTTGAAATAACTGAATTCGCTTAATGAAATATTAATTTGGGAACCTACCCTCTACTTAAGAAGTCTGACTTGTGCACTACAAGACAGATAACTTCATTGACGTCAATCATGCCATTAGGAGTGGTAGTTTTATCATTTTCATAGTAGCTCAGAAAGCCACTTTCCAAAGTGCACCATCTTTTGTTGCAATCTGTGATTAAAGAAACAATAGAAAAGTCAGTTGGCATAATAATAGAAATTACCTCTTCCTACAGAAGTTGCCTCACAGGATGCATAGCTCTGTTGTAATAGTAATGGATTTATGATGAAATCTGAGTCTCACTGACTTCAGTGGGACAGGAATTCAATGTCTGTGTTACTACTATTTAACCTACAGAAACTAGAACATGATAGTTTAAGAACAGAATATTTCAAATACAGGTATTTTTACTTCATGAGTATATTAAATTGCTTCATAAGTTAACTTTACCATTTTTTAGGGCTTTGACTTCACTTGCTGTGGAACTTGAGCTACTATACAATACCATGTTACAATGTTTAGCAGAAGAGAGTTAAGGAACCAAAAAGAAAACATTACAAAGATAGAAACACTGAAAGCTACAAGAACAATATATTCTGACAAGGGCAGAGAGCAAAATGAGTGAGTGAATCATGGTATGCAGTAGCAAAAAAGGGCTAGTCTTTCTTTCATGTTACTGGAACTAAAGGCCAAAGCCAAGTCAATCCATATTCCAGTGTCTGGTAATACCTGGGTGTCCACTTACTGTCAGAAGATCAAGGAAAAAAATTAAAGACTTCATTCAAATAGTCTAGTAAAAAACAACATACATGCCAGAACTTATATCCATTGCACACTACCAGAAAACACAAGAAAAACAGTATCAGACGCTGTGTTATCTAACTTGATTAATTTAAAAAAAAAAATATATAATACCAAACTAGTGGAGGATGATAAACTGGAGAACAACCCTTTCTAGGTACATCAGCTGTTGAGCTCAATTCTCTCCTACTGCAGGCCTAAGCATCAGATAGTAATGAAATTGTACAGAATTTATTCCTGTATATTGAGGGATATAAATGGATACATCATAGACAGGCAGTAGCTATAGCCACTGCAGGACGGCAAGTTCACGTTAGAATGAATTGAAGATCTCTCTTGTGGCTACTCACATATGTACCTAGCAAAGGGCAAGTTTATTCAGCAACACGTAGTTCACAGAATGCTAACATCTGTAGAGTGCTTTCAACATGTAACAATTTACAGTTGTTGAGCATGTCTAAATTACCTAGTTAAGAATTCTATCTTCAAGTAACTTTGAATAAGATACATTGGAGTATCTAGTAATTGTGATCCATACCTTTTTCTAAATAAAAAAACCAAAATAAAAACAAAGTGCAAGGTGGCAGTTAGTAGCATCCATCTAAATATAATTAAAGTGCTAAGTGTTTCTAAATGTTTTTTATTTATCAATAACTGTTGCTAACTGAATAACTTTTCAGTTCAATTGTCTCACTCTGTCAACTACTGAGTAAAGAGATAAAGACAATCAGTATTTACTTTAACTAAAAAAGGTCTACCAATTCAAGAGAGGATGTTATATCAAAGACATTTTAACTTTGAAAAAGCAATGCAAGAAGTTAAAAAGAAACAAATTCATCCAAACCATATATATTTATGTATTAATCAAATGCATAAAAGTGAAATACCTTCTTTTAATTTCTTCTCTGTAAGAAGCTTAGCAGTATTAGAAGAAACTTTGTATAAGAATTCACAAAGAAAGGTGGAATGTGAAGAATCTTCAGAGAAGCCACTTTCAAAACAAGTATCATAGTTTGGGAAATCTATTAAAAGACAAAAGGAGTCAGTAACATACAGGACTTAAGTTATATCAGTTATAACCATTTCTCCACAGGTCTTTCTAACTGTGTATGTGTAGTTGGTCTGTAATATCTTTATTACAACACAGATACATCTTATTGACTCTTTTTTATAATTAAAATTCTTACATATTCATCCAAAAGCATCGGTTTACATTTCTTACATCATTGCCACTGTCCACCACTGCTTGCTTATTGTACAAAGCTTTAATTTTCATCCTTTACATAACATACTTCAATAGACAGGAATTGTTTCTCGAGGGCTTATCTAGAAGTTTACCACCAACTCCTGCAGCAGACAGACAATGATTTGGAGAATCACTATCTATTTGCAATATCCTCCGTTTCTCCCTTTCTCCTGAAAACAATAACAAACACTAGCACCAGCACATCATGATGCTGCCTTGACTGGAAGGCTAAAAGTAGGAAAGACAGGGCCAAGACAAGCAAATGTCTCTTTATAGCATTAAGACCACTTGAGAGCATAGTTAGGGAAGAAAAAAAAAAAAGGCAAGCCAGCATCGCTCAGCATCCTACAATTCAATGGCTGGCACTTGTGACAGAGCAATGCTCAGTCCTCAGGCAGAGCTTAAGGCACTGTGTTTGCTCTAGAAAGCCCTAAATCATCCCTGTGTTTCTCACTAAAACTTTTGTTGTTCAGCCTATGCAGCACTACTTCGCAGAATGGCACAAGACAATGGAAAGCTGGTCCAAGAACGTGTCCACAATGCTGGCTGCAGAATAGAATAGCTACATTTTTCCAGTGTAAATCTGCATGCGAACTTTCATTCCCACACTGCTTCAGATACCATACAGCCCTTTTAAAAGGAAAGCTCAGGCACACCCATAATCTGCAATTTCACAACTTAGTTTTAAGAACAGCTTTCTATTTCCAAGAGCCTCATAACAGTCACACACTGCACCAGAACCATTGACTTTCCAGGCCAATGTTTATTCATGTGCTCCAAGCTGTAACAGAAGCTGTGATCTGGAAAAAGATTATTTGCTGGGACAGATCATATTCAAGAGGTGAATCTTACTTTGGGAAGAAAGTTTGTGAAAAAATGGATAGGTCTGTGTGCAGTAGGGGTAGATATCAATTCAAACAATTTTTAAGAAAAAACCCACAACCTTAGATGAATATTTTAGATACACGTTAACCGTACATGCTCATTTTTTCTGGTAGAAGCCTAGTAACATCGGCAAAGCAGATGACATTTTTATTCTGTGTTAACGGTGTGAGGTCTATGAGTTATCACTGTCTTTTTTTATTACTTTAAAGTCCTAAACTTGATGTCTGAGAAAAATACAAGTTAACTTGCACACAGTTACATAACTGTATTTCAGCAGACAGTGTAACACCGTCACAACTGCCCCTCCACTATACCACTGTTGTTCAACTTGATGCTGATTTTTCTTCTGGATTCCTTCCTCCCCTTTTGCTCAATATAAAATTAGAAGATAAAAAAAAAAAAAAAAAACAGAATGCACCCTACCTGAGAACTTATTATGATACAGGAATTCCATCTGCAGTCTTTGTCCAGCTTTCTTGGCTAGTAAGTACGGAGTACTGTAAACAGGATCTCCAGTGGCACACATAGCATCAGCCCCACTAAACAGCAACATCAGAGTTTCTAGCACATCTTGTTTAACTACAGCAGCACATAGGGCCTTATTACGGAGAGGAAAAATAAGAAGTCTGTTCACATTAGAAACTTACTGACAACATGTAATTTAGATGCAAATCCTTTCACTTCTAACACAGTTCCCCTGCATTTTTAAAGACTGCAAATGCTGAAGTAGCAGGAATTATAAAGTATTGTCTGAATCTAGAACAAAGCAGCCACAACAAAAAAGAAAACTCCAAAACCATGCAAGATGTTGCACCTACAAGTTTCACTTGGGAAGGATAACATGGATTAATACAACTGGAGAGGAAGCTTGTTGTTTATTTATATTAAAATTTCCCCCTCATTTTCCTTCACATAGTAAACCACTGATTAAAAAATATTATTATTTCAGACCTCAAAAGTTCAACCAAAAAGTTCAACCAAAGATTTGATCCTTAAACTCTTAAACTCTAGGAAACAGACTGTAATTCACAGGTAGTTTTTCAAAACTATGGGCACAGTTAATAAGGCAACTATTTAGGGGATCCTTAGGAGATCTTCATACTTGATCATCTTCCTGGAGATCTAAGTATCTCACCACATGCTGACACATCAGCATGTATGGTATTCGTTTTTGCATATATGAAGAGAGACAGACATAATAAACCTTTTTTTTTTGTCCCTTTCAAAATCATGGTCCAAACCTTAAAATCAGGAGTAGCTACATCATTATAGCAACCTACTCCATAACAATTTCTACAATTTAATATGTATTTAAATTATTTAATGAATGAGTTTTTCCTGAAGTGATTAAGGCAGAAGTCACTCAACACAAGACAAGTACTACTCTAAAATTTAGATGCTTTAACAAACATATAAGCATCCAGCAGGCACGAGATAACGACGGACAGTTCAGTGCCTAGAACTATTTGGCAATGACCACCTTATCACACAGTAATTCCATGTCTCTATAGAGAATTTGATCATTACATCTGGTATTTTTTTCCCCAGTAGTTAAATGATTCATTGACAGACACCCTTCTCCCCCACCAAGAACCACAGACTTCAGAAAAATCAAGCCTGTAAAACACAGAGCTATTTTCTGTGGTCCACGGTTACAACACTACATAAAGTCTCTTGCTATCAATAAATAAAAAACAATCCAAATGCTTTATTTTGCAAAGACATAAAGAATTCCCCAGGAAGCCCAAAAATCTTTCCTAATTCCAATTAAGTGCAGACAACTTAAATTGAAGCTATACAGTGAGATGGTTTTATACTTTGGCCAAAGATGTTTTAAAGATGACTATTCTTATATGCCATTATTTTACCTTCTTATGTGTATAACTAACATGCAGCTTACGAAAGGTATGGAAAAATAATACTTTCTTTTGACACAATAACCCCTGAAGAAATGAGACCTCTCTAGTTCAAACCACAGTAACTTAAATGTTACTGCCTCCCCACAACCTCTGCATATCCTTTGAGCCAATTTTACTCACATAATTGAATGCATTAGCCTTGTAATATATACGCATTTAAACTTCTCTATATCAATAAACCTTAAATGACTCTGAAATCAACAGCTATCAGAATTCAAATGGACATCCAAAATCACAGAAATTAATAATTATAATTGGCATTTTCCACTTTATAGCTATGAAGAATGTGTTATTTTGTGTAAAAAGAAGCACTAAGAACACATATTTTTAATCATTAATTTTAGCTTGTTTCATTTTTCAATTAGCTACAAGCTACTATATAAGTGTGCATGAGCTACCTTCACCATTGTAACACTGAACCACCTTATGTACTGCAATGTTAGATGTCAGACATATAAGGTATCAAAAACATGTAAAGAAGGAATCTGAAGAAGTGGAGTAGGAATTTTAGAGTGTGTATTTGAAGAAAAATAAAGATCCACATTTATTGATGGCTCTGGGGGACATATTACAGGCACGATATAGGTACCATAACCTTCTACAAACAAAGCAGAAAAACTAGGTACTAAGAAATAATGAAATGAGTCCTGTAAAGGCTCCAGAACAACCCTTATTCAGCTCTGTGAAAATGTCGTTCATGATTCTGAATTTATTCCTCATCAGTTTAAAAAGATGACCAAATTGCACACAGATACAATACAATAGGTACAGTATGGGCTTACCCATTCTAGTATTACCTTATTCAACTGTTCCTTGGTTTTGTTGGAAAAAGGTGCTCTCCTGAATTTCCCCTCTTTGTATTTTTGTGTAATGAATGCTATCCTTTTTTCTGCAGGGGCATCCATATGCAACTCTTCATCTGGAGGAAGATTTCCTGCCCAAAAACTGTTAGCCCTCTTATTTCCAATGGTGATGAAGAGCTGGATGAGATACAAGAAAAAAATAAGCAAAATAGCATTAAGGATATGAAGATAGCCTCTAAATAGTCTTCAGCTGATAAAAGTTGAAAAAGGAAGTTATTAATGAAAAGAAAATTGCCTGCAGGAGATGGAAGCCTCTCTCAGTCACTTGCCTATGGTCATCTATAAATGAACAATAAAGTCTGCAGTCATCATTTACCATCAATAGCAACTAAACTTTACAAGGCTAACCAGTTATAATATTTCAATACATGTTAGACAATACCAGTAAAAGGTCAGAGAAAACTAGCATATGTTTTAAAGAAAACGCTGATGACTCAGCCCTCTCTATCAGCACCACTTTTTAACATCCCAGGCAACTAAACTGGGAGTGAGAAGTTTCCTTTCTTTTCCCATTTAATATTGCCCATCATGATTGCTCTCCAAAAGCATTTTATTTCTTTTACCCCAAAAAACTAGATCCTTAGAAAAATGCTAGAGAAAAATCTACAGATGGTTATCAAAACAAATGATTATTTTACGACACAAATGTACAAAGGTACATTATTCCCAGAAAAATCAAGTTTACTATAACAGCAGCATGTTCCTCAGCAGCTGTATGTTCAGTTTTCTTGTGAGTAAAGCAATAAATAACTCCTGTTCATTTTCAAGATGGAAGAAAGAATTAGAATATCACAACATACCTCAATAAGTTCATTGCTCCAAATGCTGGCATCCATTTTTAGACTCCGGACCTTTGAATCTCTTGGTCCTAAAGATCTGTGCTGTCCTGAAAATCCAAGAGTATTTTTACTTAACTAAAGCATTTAAACTGTATTTCTCTTCTGTCGAGATAACAAAAAAAATTGGGCAGATTTATTCTAATTGCTATTTTTTCAAAAAAAGGCTGGCTTTGACATTTGAATATAAAAGCACCAAAAAACCCCAAAAGTTTATTGCATTTTATTGTAACGAATAAGCAAAGTAGGCTATGCAATGTAGAATACTTTTGGGGAGGGTTTGTTTCAAAAGAAAGCCTAGAGCTATAAATTATTTCCCTGAATCTACTGCTTAAGCACATATTTAAATCTAAAACATGTTAGCACTGGATTTTTAGCAGTATCTGAAAAAGCTATCCTTATTAGCAGTAAAATATGTACTGATGAAATAGAATTAATACCCCAAATTTATACACTAAAAATTGTTATCCTTTGGCATCCGGACTTGCAAAAGCCAGCCATTTCCCACAAAGTACTAGTGTGCCTTAATTTCCACTAATTGCGAAGGATTATTCATCCCAAAGAAACCAATCACCTTACAGACCTGTCATTTATGCACGAAAGTGCTTTAGAATAAGGATGACCTTGGCATACCAAAAAAAAAAAAAAAGTTCACTTTGTCAAAACTTTCTCAAGGATGGCACTGTAAAAATGAAAAAAAAAAAAGCCAATTCAAGGACATACACAGATATGCAAATATGACATTTCGTAGAACCCACACAGCCTGTCATTAATTACTGTACCTGCACACTTCTTACAAATGACAACACAGAGATTGATGGATGCCCAGTCAGGACTGGGAGCTTTACAGTCAGCACAGCTCCTGTTGGACTCATTGAACCAAATCTTCTCAGCTACTTCATAATCAGACAGAGTTTCTGCTATCGATTGCTGCAGTGCTTCAATCCAGTCTTGTTTCTCTCTTTCTGACTCTGCTGTAAAGCTGAAACAATTGACTTTTCTGTGTTACTGATTTATTTTAAAGCCCAATTAAACATAGCCTACAGTCTCTCTTATTTTTATGTTTACACCTGAAATCACAGTCAAAAGATCTTCCTCTACACAGACATAAATACTAAGATGGAATGTATTCTCTTGTATTTTTAGTCAATGAAAATTCCCTGGTTTTGCGTTCAACAAAACCAATACTAGCATGAGCTTTTGTAACGTTCATGTTCCTGAGTTCAGGAACTTTCAGTATTTTTATGTTAGCACATACCAAACTTAAAATTTGAACTTTAACAAAAGCGTAGAATGACCTAAGGAAACACAGAGACTTACTGATGAGTAAAAACAGACTGGCTAAATGTAACAGCCAAAAATGCTTTACATTTAGTGGTTTCCATTTAAATTGGTCTGAGAAATATTAATAATAAAAAGCAAACATCAAGATGGTGTTGGCTTACAGAAAACCAAAGAACTAGCTATCTATCAACTAGCCACAGATTCAAATCACTGGTCAAGACTAATTTACCTGCTAGTTTAGTCAACTAAGAATGAGGGAAATTCTTTGCTAACATTTAGCAAGCTCAGGAGAACAAAGTGATTTCTTCTCTTGCATTACCAAGATTTCATATAAGAAGCACCACAATACTTAAAAAGCATTTATTAACATGTACTTTTATTTTTTAAAAAATGATTACGATTCACAGCATCACCCAAAGTGAAACTTTCTACTGATTTTAATGGAGCATTTCTACAAGGGACAGCACAGCTGACTTTTTCCTTTTTGAATAAAATGGTTACTATTAAATGGATGCAGCATTATTTCACTACTGCAGGTTATTACTCTTTAAGATGGTGTAAAGTTGCTAGCGACTTTTTTTTCACCTCTGCCCTTGCACAGAATTAACAAAGGCAGCTATATAGAAACACGAACCTGTGGGCACAGGCTGTCTAGCCCATGAGCCAAGACACAAAGCACACAGCTAATCAAAAGGAAAAAAAAAACACCCTCTGTTTTTTAAAAAGAAAAATGCTGAGCATTCTTAATAAAAATATTACCTTTTCATCCGAACTAGGTGACTCTAGTATGAAGCAAGTATTTCTTTAGGTCATTAGTTATTTGCATATTTAGTAATGTAAATATTAAAGTTCTCACCTGAAGCTTTTATAAGGAGTAATTATTTCGAAAGATTGCTTTGCAGTCCGATCCACTTGTTTTACATTTGCTACATTCATAGGGATTGAAGTGATACCAAATCCTGCCTTAAAATCCTAGGGAAAAGACAATAAAAGTTCAGGGGTTTATCATTCAAGAATCAAAGATGTACAGAACAATTAAATCAGCATGGTCAAAAAATCCAAGGTGAGTATTACACATTTTGCCCACAACCTGCAAGCTCCTTATTCATTAATGGATAAATAAAACTATACTAAATTTTGACCAAACGCTATGCTTCTAATTGCTAGGACAACCTTACTTCACTGTTAGCAGAAGAAAAAATGCACACAAACTATTAATAAAGGAAAAAAAAGTTAAATAACAGATTGCATTAAAATACTGATCCAAAACTATGGAAGTTTTGACTTTAAATCATGCTTTTGTGACTAAATAATGTTTATACATCTAAGCCCTCACTGACAGCAGTCTTGCCTGCTTTTAAGCAGGCTATTTTAACAAAATAAAATATGCTATGTGTATAATTCTTAAACTTTTGGTTGCTCAGACTTCTGAGGCATTACATGAGCTAAACAAGTCAAATGTATCTTTGAAAAAAAGTCCCATACAGCAGCTAAAATAAACAAAGGGTTATCCGTGACTCAATTATTAGAAATACTAAGCATTTTTCCTTTAAATCAAGAGATTTTTTTTTCCCCCTGCATGGAAAAATGCACTTAAAATAAAAATCAATCTTACATTAACACAATTGGGAAATAAAATGTTCAGTGAGCTCTTGTAAGGCTCCCTCAAATGCATGCATTTTGGAAGCACTGATAGACACATACGCTATTTCTGATCTATTCCAAACACCATCAGGATCTTACTCTTAAAGTGATTGAGATAGTCATCTAAATAGTAGTCACTTTCACAAGTTTAATTTCAGTAAAGATTCGCATACTTCTTGGAAACAGTAACTGCATTAGAAACAAACCACATCACGTAAGCAAAAAGACAAATCTGCAAGATGTTCACATTACCTCTCATGTAAGTAGTTGGGTATGGGCTAATAAAAACAAGCTCTGAAGAGGACCTGCCTATTTTTCTAGTTAACACATATTAAACCTTGCATCACTCCCAAGTTCCTCTTCATAAGATTCTGAAATTTTGTGAGCATTAGACAGTGCTATGCATTCTTTATTTAGTAAAGAACAGTTGAATGACTGCCAGAAGCCATGGTTATTAGAAGTTCAATATACTCTTAGGTCCAGATTAGAGTTTACTGAAAATAAGTACTGAAGACAACTGAAATAATAACTATGATACTGAGCCAGATCAAAACATCTAGTACAGTAGCTTCCCTTTAAGTGCTTGCTACTGATATAAAAAGAAAGTAAATAGGAAAAGGTACATTCTCATCTTCCCACATAAGCTTCCAGCAATCTAAGGAGCTCCTGCTCAGAAAGTCCCTGAACAAACAGTTACAGCAAAACCATCAGACTTACTCAAGGAATCTAAACAAATTCATATTTTGAGGCCTTTGCAGCATCCTACTTTGTGGGCGGACCCCAGCAGGTCCGGGAAAAAGCCTACTTAGCGTAAGTAGAAAACTATCAGTCAGCAGCTGGTAAAAAGAAAAAAAAAGGTGTAGGGAGGCAAGTCGAGTGAGCAGGAGGTGTGTCGTTTGGGAAGCGACAGAAAGGCTGGGTCAGTAGGTGATTGGAGGACCAGCTCATCTCTGGGCAAGAGAGTGAACTTGAAATCAATCCAAGGAGGGCGCGTAGAGTAAACACTGTACTAGAAAAGTATAAAACAGTTTGATAACAGAGACTATGCACTTCTTTTTAATAAAGGCTTTGTGTGCACACAAGCAGTTTGTCACGTTTGTCTGTCCCAAACTTTTGCAACACTACTTCATAAATTTTCCAAATACTAATTGTGCAATAAAGTAACTCCTTTTGTGCCTGTACATTAGAATTTTTTTGCCTGATAACTGACAACTTCATTACATGTCACTGGACAAAAGAAGCAGTAACTAAACTTTATTCATCTACCTATTCCATCTCCTTTTTGAAGATCTCTATCCTGTATTCCCCTCAGTCTCTTTTTATGCCTTCGAACAGCTAGCTGTGCCCACCTTCCTTGGAGCAAAAAGGGAGCAGGCTGTATGGAAGCACCCTTCAGGATGAAGATCTCACACATTTATGTCTGTGAAGACAAACACCAAATGTTGTACTGAACTAAACAATGCAGAACTAAGAAAGCACTCTAAAAATGAAATGATTAATTTGAAAGTCTTTACCTTTAGCTGGAGCACCAACTCTCCAAAATTTGCACATGTACCATGTATGAATAATCCCACTGAGAAGAGAATAACTATTATGTTTTAAATTCAGCAAATATATAAGAATTTACAGTGCTGAATTTCAGTGTTAGGAATGTCAGAAAGGTTAAGAAATTATAAGTGAGAAATACACTTTTCAGAACTGAAGATGGTAGCAAACTAACCAATTTCATTGATACATTAGAGTGAAGTTATTTCTGTAATGGTCCGAACTCTTTACGGTAACTGTACAACACTTGGCATAAACCAGGCTTTGTGAGTGACAGGTACACTAGAATCTAATTTTCAAGGTTCAGAATTATAAGCTTTCAGGAGTACAGTCTTGTTCTCTCCTTCAGAAACAGAAGTGGGAACTTCTACATGGAAGAAAGTAATGTTCGACTTTGAAAGATAAATTCATTTACTTTGAGTGTAGAAGAGGACAATAGGACCATTCAAGCACTATACAAAATGTACTGACAGCAAGTCCAAGCAGATCTTTTCAAATAAGAATTTTCTTGCTTCTGCAGACTGATCCCGAAAGCTCATTGTTTCAGATAGCGTAAACTGTGTTAGACTTTCTGACAAATGAAAAGTTTAAGAAGAATCAAAAATGCACAAAGAAAGTTGAGGGTTTTTTTTAAATCTAGATATGTCTTATATGTCCATATTTACACTATCTTCATGACTTTGAAGAAAGGTTGATAATGGATTAACAAAAAGAGCTTTCTTTTTTAAAAAAAAATTCTTCACAGATATAATGATAGATCGAAAGTATTCACTAAGCAGAACAGTTATCTGAAGGCTAAAAATAATAATGGGGAAAGCAGTTAACTACGATAAGAATACTGGCTTTCTGGTAAGCTGTTGTTCCTTCCCGAAGAAGGAAGGATTTTGATGTGTGAGTCCTGCTGTCATTATCAACCCTGTCTGAAAAAGACATAACCTATGAAAATCTGTCATCAGTATATAAATTGTGAAATTTTTTTAACATATCTTTAACATCTATCTATAAAATGCATATCAGTGTAGAAAATTGCTTTATCTGTTATGTGTTATCTTTTCATAGCAAAAGCTACCCTGAGACAGGCTTTACTAACCTTTCTTCAATTCTATTCTGGATTGTGTTGGGTTAGTGTCTGGAACAGTTTCAGTAGTGGGGGATGAGGCTGCTGGCATGGTCCCTGTAAGAAGCTTCTCCTAAAACTCAAAGTTCCTCCACACACACACACAAGCCACCTCACCCCCCCAAATAAAACTATTTAAGAGGGGAAAACTGTTTGGCAACAGCTTTTGTTTCAGGAGCTCTCTTCTGTTTTGGTGGGGCCAGGATAGAAGGAGAGACAACCATGCGGTCACCCAGGGTAGTGAGGAAGAGGTTGGGAAGACCCACCAGAGCAGCCATCTCCCTTTGGTCCGTGGCAAGATGCAAGGCTAAGATGTTGCAGTCCTCAGAGATCATCAGTGGAGAAAAATTTAGTTTACAGAAAGTCATACAGAAGCCCATGCTAGAACAGCGAGTCATGGAGAGACCCATGCTGCAAGTGGCATTTAATCCCAAAAAAGGCTGTGACTGAGACAGATCTGTGCTGGGGCAGTTCATCGCTGGGAGAACTGCTACCAGCAGAATACCCCCACAATAGTTGGAGGAGTCCATGGAGGACTGTCTCCTGTGGGAGGGACACCATGTCACCACAAGGCAGAAATGTAAGAAGCGTTTCCCTTGAAGAAGAGTGAGCAACAGAAGCAGCATGTGCTAATTGGGACTGACCGCAACTCCCCATTCTCTGCCTGCCGTGTGCCGAGTGAGAAGGGGAGGAAGTAGCAAAGCTGGGCCCAGGAAGAAGGGAGGGGTGGGGATAAAGATATTTAAGATCCTGTTGTTTTTCTTGCTGTCCTACTCTGATTCAATTGTTGATTTGGTAGCAGTTTTGTTTAAATAAAATTGATTTTGTTTCCCCAAGTTGGGTCTGTCTCTTGCCCATGACCATAATTGCTGAGTGAGCCCTCCACATCCCTTGTCTCGATCCTTGAGCTGTTGTATTTTCTCCAACTGGAATAATAGAGCAGCTGCATGGTGCTTAGTTGCCAGCTGAGTCTAAACCACAGCATGAATGAAATTCAATGAGCTTCAAAATTAGTCTCATACCATTTGTAATTTATCAGCACTGTTTTACAGACACAGAAATAAACACCAAGGTTAAGGAAAACTTAAGTGCACATAAGAATAAAATCATATGGCTATATCTAAACAAACCTAGTTTTGGGAGTTGCTGCACACATACCTTTGGTACATTGTCTTAAGAAGACAGGCCTAGCCATCTTTATGAAATTCTTAAATCTGTGATCAGAGGCTGAATCTTGAGGGTCTCAGTTAATGAACAGACATTCTCTACAAAAGTTCTCTTCTCCTTGGAATATGTAATACTTTTTCTTTCTTTTTTTATTTGTTTCCTTTCACTCATTTTTGCACTTGTAACACATGGGCTGCCATTCTTACTCATTTTAGTAGAACCAAAATTCATCTGAACACAGGAGTTCTAGTGCTGCTGCTTGTGTTCCTCAACTTCTACCGCTTTAGCAGTTATAATCACATCTTTGGATGTGCTGTCTTTTATGAATCTAACATTACTTCCACAATATATAAACTTGATAAGGAAAAAAAAAAAACCCAAACAACTTGCCTCA
>NW_010412282.1:0-15954 GCF_000710305.1 Buceros rhinoceros silvestris
AAGTTCTAGCTGGGCTTTGGCCTTTCTAATTCTCTCCCTACACAGCCTCGCAAAGTTCTTGTAGTCTTCTTGAGTTGCCTGACCCTTCTTCCATAAGCCACAGACTTTTCATTTTCTTCCTGAGTTCCAGCCAAAGCTGTTTAGCCAGCTAGTCTTCCCTGACGGCTCATCTTACGGCATATGGGGACATCCTGCTCCTGCACCTGTAGGGTCCCTTCTTGAAGGATATCCAGCCTTCTTGGATTCCTTTGCTTTTCAGGACTGTTTCCCAAGGGACTCTGTCAATCAGTGTCCTAAACAGGCCAAAGTCTGCCCTCTGGAATTCCAAGGTGCTGCTGACCCCTGTCTACTTCCCCAAGAACTGAAAAATCTAGCATGGTATGATCACTGTGTCCAAGACAAACTCCAGCCTTGTCATCACCCCTAAGTCCTTCTCTGTTTGTGAATAGCAGGTCTAGCAGGAAGCCTTCCCTAGCTGTCTGCCTCAGCAGCTGTGTCAGGAAGTTCTTCTGCACAATCCAGGATCCTTCTAAACTGATTCCTCTCTGCTGTTGAAGTCACCCAGAAGAATAATGGTAGTGAGTATGGGACCTCTCCCCGCTGCTTAGAGAATCTTTCATCTACCTCCTCATCTTGGTTGGGTGGGCTATAACAGACTCTCACCATGATATCTACTTTGTTGGCCTTTCCCCTACTAAGTCACCCAGAAGAATAATGGTAGTGAGTATGGGACCTCTCCCCGCTGCTTAGAGAATCTTTCATCTACCTCCTCATCTTGGTTGGGTGGTCTATAACAGACTCTCACCATGATATCTACTTTGTTGGCCTTCCCCCTAATACTTGCCCAAAATCTCTCAATCCTATCACAACCATCATTATGCTCAAGACAGTTGAAACACCCTGTAACATACAAGGCCACTTCACTGCCTCTGCTTCCCAGCCTATCCCTTCTGAAGAGTCTACAGCAATCCAATGTAGCACTTCAGCTGTGCAAATCCACATTTCTGTGATGACAACTAACTCATAGTTTTCCTGCTGTAGAATGTCTTCAAGGTCCTCCTGTTTGTTGCCCACGCTGCAGGCATGGGTGTAGATCCATTTCAGCTGGGGTATTGATCCCATCACTTTTGGGGGGGCAGAAGGTCTAATTCCTACCTGACCATTCCCAGGTGCTACCACAATTGCTAGCTTATCAGTATCTTTGCGTCTATGCTATTGCTTGGCACTCTGTCCCCTACCTCCACTGGTATGGCAGATTGAAGGACCCCACTAGTACAGCATCCCACAAACATTGACGTGCCACTCCCGGGCTTATCCTTTCCCCTTCCTTCCTTCCCCCATGCTATTAAAAGCCTCTCCTTCACCTTCAGATAACAAGCTAAGGAGAGCGTTACACAAACACATGGCTTGTATTGGTGCCTTGATGTTCTTAGATGAGACAGATAGATAGTTATTCTAACTTGCTGTCCTCTAGGAATAATATTGTGCATCAGCTTAGGTGATCAGACTAACAAAACCCATTGCAAGCTCATGTAACTTTTTTTTTTAAAACGGAATTTAGAGTTCCATGAGGATGGAAAGGGAGAGGAAGAAATTGACCTGTATAACAAGTTCAACCTGCAGATTATGAAGTCCTTTCTAACAGGTTAGCATTCTTGACAGCAAGATAAGTGTAATCAGACTCTGCAGCGGCACCTTGAATTCCAGTTTAGATAACCACCTCCCATGGCCCGTTTTATTTATCAAGATTTCCAAATCACAAATTTGCATGGGTTAAGCGGTGCTAGAGGAGCTGTAACAGCAATTGTCTATCGTGAGAACTTTCTGTCTTTCCAGGATTTGCCATGGATAATAATGTTTTTTGCTGGTGGCTGGCGCAATGAAGCTGAAGTACAGCTTTGAGTCAAAACCTGCATCTTTACAAGGTAAAATTGTTCTCTATCTAACTGAGCATCTTTGACTGCCTCCACTGCTGCTCAGGCAGAAGAAGAAGGAAGTTTGCATGTCAGGAAGATTGCTTCCTATTACAGCATGAATAACCCAACTGGTAGCAAGTTGGCTGTGTGCCATTCAAAATTGTTCAAAATTGTTCAGCCAAGTCAAACTGGGTCAGGTATACACTTTACCAGGGTAATGCACTCTAGTCAGACGAAGGCACAGGAGTATTTTCAGATCAGAGTCTGTTCAGCCATGGGAGGAGGAAGAGAGAGCAAAGGAAATTTGGCTGCCAGAAACCTTGTTTTATGTTCTGTTTTAAATAGCCAACTGGCAGCTGGTCAGGCGTTCAAAGTTGAAAGGTCCTGTTGCACCTGTTTTAGGTACATCCCTTCCTTAGTTAATGGGCTGAAAGTTAAATGGTTAAAGTTAACGGACTCTTGTACAAGTGCTTTATATACTGATTTTAAAAAAACATCTTGACCAATGAAACAAATAAAAAAGATCAAGAGTCAGCGTTTCTAGAAAAGTCCTACAGTTTGTAGTAGAAAATAGCAAGGTCTGTAAAAAATACAGCATCTTGTGGAATTTTCCGGTGAGACATCTCTCTGTATTGACAGATATTTTTTGGAGTCTATGTCTCTCACCTTGCTAAACTGTATTTCTTTTAGAGATATTTCTGCGATACCTTCTCTGTTATCTTTATACTGCTCCCATCTCCACTAATTTGGTAATACCTCTCCAGAGGGTAGAAGTACATTTCTCGTTTTCACACAACGCCATCATTCTCATTTTCCTGCACCTCATCTTTTAGCTGGGTAATTAGTGTCTTGTTCATAATTTATTCTTTAATGATTGTCAGTTCAGAACTCTAAAGGGTACTTCAGTACTGAGAAAAGTACAGTACAAACAGATTATCCCAGTTCCAAAAACATAAGCCAACATTCTCCACTGATGTAAATTGTCAGAAGTCTGTTGAACAAAAAAGCTCACACTGCAAGAGATTTTTCAATCCAGGAAGTAATTCTCTGTATGGGAATGGTGTCTGGCTCCATCCAAATTAAACCGTTTATATGACTGGACTGAATATACAGTAGTTTTTCAGACAGGGCAAACAGAATGATAAGACACCAGAAGGCTTATTCACACAGTGGCTGTTCTCTGTTCAACTGTGCTTTCACTGCAAGCTGATCACTAGGGAAATTCATGCTGTGTGATCTGACGCATCATCATATCATATCTGAAAACAGCATTAACGGTGATCCCTATTTAGTACCTCATCATTTAAGTGCTGAAATGACTGACATTCTACACGTGTTTTTAAATCAGATTTTTGCATTATGAACCAGTGGGCACACACATTTAGCTGTATCACACAACACAAGCCATAGAGTGTATAAATAGGACAAATTTGGCAAGAAGTTGTCTATGCAGCCTTGTTATTTAAACTAGGATTTTAATCTGTTGGAAGTCTAACACACTGCAACTTGACAGTGACTTGGCCTTCTCAGAAATATCGCATATCAGTTGTTTCTAACTAGTGTTGCTTTTCCTTTTAATGACTTACCACTTCTTGTCATATCATCACTATTAATTTGGCTGTCTCCATGAAAATTGTTTAAGTACGCCAGTTCTTTCACCATTTCATTAAATGCACAGAAAAGCCCCCCAGGAATATCTGTGAGGCTCACTTTCTCTTCCACTTAATTTCCACTTGTTTGAAGTCGTAAGTGAGCATAGCTCAGTTTTCAGCAAGAAGTAAAAGGAAATTTGTGAGAAGGACCATACATATGCTTTTCTAAATTACATTTTTGTGACTGGCTAGTGGGAAACTTTGGAGTTCACTGATACTGAGTCATATGGGAATGAACTAGGATAATTCCCAACATATCCTTCCCCTCCTCATGTAGAATTAGCTTATAATCTTCATCATGGTTGTTACCTGCTATGAAAACTGAAGGGGAAAAAACCAGAAAATAAGAAAACAAGGAAGAGAAGAAGGCTTAGTTCTGTTTCATTTTAACTTCTTATTGTATGTCTAGTGTTTGTATAAGCCTCCTTGCACTTTTTAAGGAATACACCTCTGAGAATTAGAAACTTAATATCTTTATTTGGTTTATTACTTGAGTTATTTTAAAGCCAAAATTCCAGTTGCTTTCTCTACTCAAAACCAGTTTCAAATGTTCTTTGTGAAATCTGATGATGCCAATTCCATCAGGATCTCCTTAAAACAAATAAACCCAAGAGTTTTCTCATCACTTAAAAGTGATGCATTCCATTAGAAAAAGAAACTCTGAGCCTCTGAGTTCAGAGTCTTCTGCTTATTCCTTAAGTTAGAAAGGCATTCCTACTCTCTTCAATTTTAAAACATGTCTGGTTGAGTTTTGCTCTCTTTTTACATGATGTAGATCTTCGAAACATCTTCAAGATAAGGATTACATCTTTTTTTTTTTCAACTTCTCTGAGGCCAAGTTAACAAATGCCTTAATCATTCCAGAACATTCGTCATGTCCTTTCTGCAATCTGTAATAGTAAAACTATGTGTCTGCCTCAGAGGACCTGGCAGCTCTTCTGCCCTGATCTTCTCACTGATGCTCCATGATTGATTTAGGCTTCCGTTTACAAGTACCACTCTTCAGTGGTGCTGACTAAAGTATGACCTTGTCAGACCAGCCCCATGGATTTACTATACAGAATAGCTAAAGTACCAAGAACTCCAGCTCCATTTCAGCTTCTCCAGTATATATTTATTTGCTTAAATTAATACAATACATCATAGATGCTTTTACTATTGAGACAGAAAGCCAGAATCTAAATATTCACAGGTAGTTGGTCCAGTTATATGAGTTGAGGCTTTAAACGGGAACACGGTGTTCCATGTGAAATAAATATACACCACATTATTTGTAAAATCTGCTAGGAGTACAAAATGTTAGCTTTGTTACATCTTGTTCAGCTAAGCAGACATGACTTGGTTTTGGAACTGTTAATAATTATTAAGAACTTTCTGGAATAAAATAAATATAGTACTTATATTACTTCTTAACTGTACACTCATAACAGCAAAGTCCAGCAGCACCATATGAAGAAAGAAATTGGAGAATAGCTAGTAGACCAACACAGGATTGTAAAAAGATAGGTGCAGTGGCATTACTTGGTCTTTCCAGTAACTTGTTTCATAGGACATAGCACAGGATAAATTTATAATATTATCATAAGGTATTTCATCCTTTGAGCTGCTGAACAGAGAGCACCTGGTTTTGTCCTCGCAGACTGGAGGCTGCCCAGCAGCCAGGAGAACTCAGGTTCACAAGGAGATGGCTGAGTTCTGGTGGCCAGACTCAAAACAGCTTGTCCAGTGTTACCTACAACTTTACTTTCTCAGTGTATAGGTTGTATTTCTTTACCCTGAATTTTAATAACCCAACTTTTGACTTTCCATCAATCTACTCTCTTCTTCTACAGTGTCTTACAGAATTCTCTCTGCTGGCCTTAACAGCAGAAAACTGTCTAATTTAACAAACTTGCCCAGATTCATTATGGTGTCACCAATTTACTACACCTTGGCTTCTTGAAGCATCTGAGTTTGTGTGAATTTGGAAAGCACCTCAGTTTTATAAGTTTGTGGCCACTCTTATTTGATCTGACGCTCTCCAAGAGGATGAAACTCGGCTTCAAATAATAATGCAGGGAAATTGTATGGATGTGATTTAATACAGAGATGATGCAGAGTGAGCTTTAACTTCCTGTGTTGCCTACAAGCTGAAAACCCGAATAGCAAAGTCATATAAATACTTTTTTTTTCTTCCCGCAACATAGCAAGAAGAAGGTAGATAGACTCAGATTAGGAAGGAAGAAGAGAAATAAGAAAATGTATCCCCAATGTCCAGGACACAGGCAGTGTGTCTCTACAGGACTTTTGAACCTCTACTCAAAGCAAAATAAGGAAGCTAATCCCATGAAAATTAGAAATGGGAAATAACTTCATAATGAGAGCAAATTCCTATAAAGTATTTTCAAAGCTATTAAAAAGCAAAGGCTGTTACTGTCTGTTCCCAAAACAGTGCCAATATAAACAGCGTGAAAATATCTTATGTTTGAAAAGCAAGGTGCTTCACAACGAAGGCCATTATTTCACTTTTCATTTGTCCCTTGGGACATCTTCGTAACAAGTGTCTTAGACCCAGCTGCATTTTCTTCTGTAGGATGGAGGACCATCACCTCCTAATTTCTTTGCTTGGGTCACTTGGCACTGCCTTCTTAACTCAGTAATAGTTTTGTTTGTAATTCCTCTGACTGGTGACATGATTTTAGATGAGTTCTCTACTATGCTAACATGAATCAGCCTGTGTGACTGGGCACAGTCTCAAGGCCTCATTGTAATGGAGTGTTCTCTGCTTTCTAGGAAGAATGCAAGAAAAGGGATTCACTTCACGAATTGCCAAATAGCATTTGGCAATATTGCTATTGTAGTAGTCTGAGGTTGCAGAAGGTGGGATCGTAGAAGTGGATAAATCGGCTGCAGTGACAGTATGGTTCACCGTGGTTCAAAGTAGTTCAAACACCATCCAGACAACCCAGAACTATTTGCAGTGATTTCCTTTCCTAAGGACATGTCTGGCACTTTCCCTTATGAGGTCTGTATGGGAACTCTGGACTGCATACTTCCAGTAGACATAATCTTTGTGGTTATGATGTTATCTACTGGAAGCAGAGGTCTGCTGAAAATGCCTCCTTTGCTTCACTTTCCCAGGATGCTTTTGATAGGTATTTATTTGTCTCTTTCTTGATAAGGATTTTCTAGCTGTCCCATAACACTCTTCAATATACAGGCAACAGGAATTTGCAATGGAAGGGCTGCATGCCTGTTTGCTTTACTCACAGAGAAGTGAAGGGACTTAGAAGTTCAACTCATCTGCATGATCGCTATTCTAGATATTGCAACCACGTTCCTGATTCCTGCTTAACCCTCTCATCATAGGAACTTTTTTAAAAAAAAAAAATATATGGCTGCAAAAGTGAAGTGGACTGATCCTGAATCTGGCACAGCTGGAAACTCCACTGCCTTGAGGGACACAACTCTAAGAGTCGAAGGCTCCCAGCTCTTGGCAGTATGTGTTCTCAGATAGGAGCTTTTACCTGCAGAGATGAGATATTGCTAAGAGGGTAACCAAAGTACTTGCTCCCATTTGTAAGATACAATCTCCTAGACCACGGTGAATTTCTACTGTCTAGTCTGAGAAAGAATTTGGTTCCACACATTACTCAGAAAACTTTCTGATTTTTCTGCCTGACCACCAAGTCTTCCTTGAAATAAAGATGACTCTGAGTCATCTTGCAGTGGGAGCAAGGAAGGTGAATATATATGATAAAACTGTTCATCAATGAAAAAATACGGCTATGTACCTCTGAAATACACCTCATTTTGAAAGACGTCATTAATTCCAGGCCTAAAGTGACCTACATTTCACTTCAGTTTGGTATAGCCTTTTTATTTTCAAAAAGTATGTACATGAGGTGTAGAGTTAATTCCATTTACAAGAGTCACCCATATGTTAAACTTCTTTTATCAACAGCTTTTTTTGCCCTTAATTCAGAATCTCTATTAAACCGTGTTTGAGCCCTGAAAAATGAAACCACTTCTGCAACCTCAGACTACAGAAATCCAGTTTTATATGATGAAAAAGGGCTGCTGCCCTTCGAACACTGATTAACTGGTAGCTGTGAGAATTATTAGTTCTGTGAGTGGATTGTTATTATGGCAGAAAGCTGCAGCTACCTGATTCTAGCCTTAGCAAGCCATAAGTATATGACTGTAATTATAACTTGCTATATACTGAGCATTATAGCAAGGTATTTCAAATAAAGCACTTGGTGCATAAGTAAAGAGGGTAGTAATATTTGGTAAAGATGTACCATATATATGGATTTTAACCTTATGCACTGGGATGTCAGAACGGCATAGGACTGATTAAACGATTTTTTAAACCTTTTTTTGCTTATAGGCAATGGGATGGTGTGGGGCTGTTTGTTGTCTGTCTTGAAGATGCAGGAATCAAGGTGCTGGCCAAGCTATTGATGCAATTAATGTTATGTGCTTAATGGAATGTGCTTTTAGCATCTTTGTTATGAATATATAATTCTATGGGAATCAGAGGATGAAAAGTTGGGATTGACTCAGTAAAAATGGCCTGAGAAGAATTCTTCTGAAAGGCCTGGACCTCACTGGTTAAGCCATGCTGATAAGGGAAAATTTCTGACTCAGGTAAGAGGAAATTCAAAAACAGTTTTTCTCTTTGGGGTACTGCTTGCCCTTTAAGGGTTCTTTTTTGGCATACTTTCTAAAACAAAATCTGATCAGAGCTGTGTATTTCAAAATCATTCTTGCTAGCCAAGATAAACTGAAGAGAAAAACAGCAAGACTGCATAATTTTCTCAATGAAGTTACTCGTGTTGTTTTACGTGTAAGTACAGCAAGACTTGCAAGTGCTACATGGTGCTGTTGCTCGTTAGATGTATTGATCTAAGCTGACAGGAGAACAAAATGTCAACACAGTCCATGCTATTTCACTTACAGAATTGCTGAATACTGTACTGACTGAAACATAGCAAAGCACTAATACCCCTTATGCCAAAGGAAAAGCCTCTGTGACTGTAATAAATTCCAGTCCTTTCAAAGCGTTGATGAGCTGTCCTTCACTATCTATCTCACAAGACATCAGTATTTCTTCTTAATTTGTTTTCCATTTCTCACTGTAAGTAGTTGAACTGTCACTTCAGTAGATGGAAGTATTTGGACTGCGTTAGTTGTGAGTGACAGTACTTTCACGCACACTGTGTTTAACAGTACTCTTGCTTATACTGTGAAATACTTCATCTTTTCAGATTTTTTTTTTTGAGATGTATGAAGTTATCACATGTATTTAGTAAGATAATAAATCAAATGCTAAAGTATGTGGTTATTTGATAACTAGAAAATTGCATTTAAGTCTCTACTACCCCAGATAAAGAAAAATAAACTTCTTCTGACTCACACCATTGTCTGCTTATACATCAAATGTATAAGTATAAAAATGTTACTCTTCAATATCTATTCCATTTCTTAATGACCTTGCACTGCTTTATTCCTTTAATGTACGTGTTTTACCTTATATTATTTTTATTAATTTGGCTTGTTTTTTCTAAAGACTACTACAAACTCCCAGGCTTTGGTAAATTACCATTCCTGTTAAAAGCTACCTGGTTCTCATTTTCCAGATGTTTTAAAATGTCCATTTTAAATGCCTATAAGCATTGTTTGTTTTTCCAATTTTCTTTCCAGCAATTCTTTCAAACTCTTGTTCCTGTGCTTGAAATACAAGTAATCAGAGAGAGAGTGGCCAAGTCTGGCCTTTTCAAAGGATCTAAAGCTGCGATGTTCTTTGTTGCTGGCAAGGTCTTTCTCTCCTTGGCTCTCCTGTTTGTCTGAATTTCCTATTCTCTTCTCCAGTTCTCCTTCACTTAACACTTCTTCCTTCTCATTACGGTAGGACTCTCTGAAATCCTTCATCATGCACTCAGGTTTGCCAGACAGGTCTTGAGCCAGGTACAGCTTGTTGTCTTGGTGGTACATGGCAGGGCTGTACCTCTCTGCCTCATAGCAGTTGTCTTCCTCTTCTTCCTGGCATGAGCTTCCCTTGGCACTTTCCCCATCTGAATGAAATGAGATCCCCTTCCCTTGGCTTTTCTGGGAAAGATCAAACGGCTCTTCCTGTTCCAAGTGTCTCAAGACATTTGTCTGGGACAGGGCAATTCTTCCTCTTCCAAAACCTTGTAGTGGTTTGAGGGGAGAAGAAAAGGAATATCTTATATAAAGGAAATTTTACTATGTGATAGATGGTCAAAAAGCAAAACATGAGATGGCCTTCTATTTCACATTTTACCTTTGTCTTCCACCCAGCTATCTCAAAGTACTTTATTGTTTACTTCTCATAGCATCTCCTTTGAGATGCCGTTAAAAGAAGTACTATTGTATACACTTCACAGACAGGTCAGAACAGAAAAAACATTGTGCTGTACATGCCAGACACTTGATGAGGGACATAGAAATAAAAGTGAAGTGGCCAGGCCTCTGGTAAACTATTTTTGCCAGTGGAACTTCTCGTTTCCTCCTTCCTATTTTTTTTTTTTAATGAAAACTTTGATCTGAAGCATCACAGGCCATAATCAAAGTCCCAGGTTTTGTACATTTTTTTTCCAGCAGAGTGGAGGAGATTAAAAACGCATTAATGTATTTGTTCCATGGACACTTTTGCTCAAAGTTATTACTTTAAAAATGAAAAGACAATCAAGTCTCAGCTGTCTACAGCCTCCACTTTCCTTAATTTTTCCTCTTTCATCCTGAGATGACACTCATGCGTCTGAAATGCTCTACACGCTGGATAGTTCTTCAGCTTGAGGAAATAATTATAAACAAATGGTGATTCTGAGCAGTGCAGAGTAAGTCTGAGTGTAGTACTGGATCTGATTTGTCTTAATATTTGTCAGTGTCTCCTCTCTTGCTGGAAAACTAGACATTACCCAGGAGGCATTTGTGGACTCAAATGCACTCTTAGCATTGTGATGCACTGAAGAATATTCAGACACTGCAGGCATAGTCCATCCTCCTTAAAAGAATAGTGACAGTACTGGGGAGAGGATTTCATCCAATAAAAAATATCCATGAAAGCCACTATATCTCTTGCTTTGTTTTGGTTTCGTTTGAGTTTTTCCCTCAGTAATCGAGTCTAGTTTCTTCAGCATCTATGCAGCCTCAAGAGATACAGCTGCTACTTTGCTGCAGGTTCTATTTGTTAAAATGGTTCATGAGCAGGTGGCAGCCCTTACAAATTCCCTTGCATTTGATAAGCCTCAAGGCTGAAGAATATCTGTACACTGAAAAGCTCTTAGGTACTCTTCAATTACAAGTAATTGTGGAATGAGTGTGGTGCTGTAGAAGATTTACAGGAGAAAAAAAGAGCCATTTATTTCATTACCTGTTAGGATCTTGGTACGTTTTATGCCAAACGTCAGTAGCGTATGTGTTTTACACATGTGCTAGGCAGCCCTAAAGTTTGAATTTGAGGAATACCAAGATATCTTACCCATGAAAGAATTACTTATCCAGAATTTAAAAAAAAAATATCCTGGATACTTAAACTCTCAAAAAAATTCCTCCCTAATTCCCCCGCTTCTTTAGATAGTATTGGCATGTGTGCACACAGGAGGCTGACTTTAGGACAGTGTATGTGTTAGGGGTGTAATAGGAAATGCTTTGTAGGATACCCTGGGTCATCAAAAATCAATATATTGTGAGATGGGGAAGAAATAGTCCTCCTCTTCACATGCTTCTTTGCAAACCGGGTCTTGAGCCTATGGCCTTTGCCTAACATCAGCTATGTCAGTATGGTACAGAACAAATAAGGGTCCTGGATGTAGAGCCATTCAGAACTCCATTCCTATTCCAGAGTGGAATCCAATAAGCAGTGAGCAAGACTCGTTGTTTCTGTCAGTGAGCAAGATCCAGACTTTTGCTTCTGTCTGCTTTGAATGAAGTTGTGATCTATGGTGTACCTCAAACACGAAAGAAAAATTATAAGCTCCTAATCAGATGTGTCTGGGGGAAAATGGCTGCTTCTCCATGGCTGCTAGACGGCGATCTGTCAGCCTCTGAGAATCAAGCCCCTTGAAACTGTAACATTTATTCAGAAATAATGCAACTTTACCTTCAGGCAGGAAGGTCATGTCATCCTATCACGACCCTGCCCACCACATGTGCCAAGCCTCACTAAGGCTGAGGCTCCACCAGCTCACTCCCGTTTGTGTCTTGGGGTACCCACATGTTGGGAGAAGCTCTATAGTGCTGTAGATATTGCACCTTCTCACAGAGATAGACAGGGAGCCCTGGGCTTAAGTACAAGAATGTTTGGTATGGCTTGGTAAGTCCTCTGCTCTCACATTACTGACCATATTCTCCCTAACACCTGAAGGTAGCAGCTTGCTGAATAAAATTACTGCCTTTTTTGGACACACATACTGTCGCATTTTGTCTTCACCTACTCCTCCCCTTCGGTCTGTACCTCTGTGTCATCAGATATTTAGTCTGAAACATCTCCGAGAGAAGAGTCACTACCTTGGGGATCTCTGCTCTGTAGCACTGGCAGCACATAAATAGTTGATAACAACCTCCCAGGGTTATGGGATTCAATTACATCCAATTATATTTGATCTATGGTACAAGATTGTGGATCTCTGATACAAAGCCCATTTGGGTTTACTGACATGCATCTTCAAATCTCTTAGAGAATAACCTTGCTGAAAAATATTACCTTGAGAATGAAATCCTCTTTCCATGACCCCATGTTTGACTTTCATGTGCCTGGTTAGGTTCCCCTTCAAGGTGAATTTGCTGGGACAGTAGAGGCACTTGAAAGGCTTACTGTCTGAATGCAGGTGCATGTGTCCCATTAAATTGTGCATTCTGTTAAATTCTTTTCCACACAGCTGTAAAAACAGTAAAAATGAAAGTTATTAGTTCAAAGGGGTACTTCCAAGGAGAACATTTTAAAAGGAAATAGGACCTACTCTTCTCAGCTTGAGCACTGGCAGGTTTGGGCTGCAAATGTTTTTTTCGAAGATACAGGCAAGAATCCTAGAGACAAGAATATGTGGTCAAGTCTGATCTATTTAGGGCCTTCTGCACTGCTGCCATTTAAAAAATACGGTGTCTAGGACACACAGTCAAGGATTCCCCAAAACCAGAAAGTGTTGTTGTAAGGAGGGGAGAGGCTTAAGTGCATAATCTTGAAAGCTCTTGATTTGAATTAAATTCGGATTATGAATTTCTGGTCTGGTGAACCATTTTGTTTGCGGTTTATAAATCTAGCGTTTAATTAAGAACAACACCAGGTGGAGAGGGAGACACAAAATAAAACCAATGAATTGTTTTCATGAAACAGTCGAGCAGCATATTACTTCTCCTTAAGTGGACATGAAATGGCTGCACATTTTGCTTAAAGATAGAAAAAGCAATTTTTTTTCCTTTGTTTCTTGCTGCCCCATTTTTCTCTGATGCTTTTATCTTCTGTTTACCAGTTTCTATGTTTTGGTGTCTCTGGTGAGTAAACTGGAGTTTAAACAGTCATGGGATTGCAAGAATGACTCAGCTGTCCTTCAAGCACGTTCCTGCCAGCTCAAGCCATTGATCATGCAAGTTTCCCTTTGATGAAACAATAAGGTGGGTTTTTTCAGTGTTGTTGTTTGTTTAGATGGGTCCTTTTGTAGTCTAGTTTCTTATAAATCAAACGTATTCTCAAGACATGAGAGTTTGACATCATGATTACAAGCTCTAGTCTTACTTGTCTTCTGGTCTTTCCTCGTCAGGGTTTACAATTTTATTGACATTCAAGTGCTTATTTCCATCCTCTGAAACTTTTGTGTTTGCTTTCTACTTCAGATCGGTTTTTTTGTTTGTTTGTTTGGTTTTTTGGAATTGTTTTAGACAAATACTTTTATGATCAGAATTTTATTTTTCTAATAATCTTATTACTATATGAGCCAGAATCAAAATCACTAAGTAACTGAAGCTTCCATGAAGCACTGTATTCCTCTAGGAGAAAATTACTAAAAAAGCAATTACTGAGATTTTACCACATTTTTGGTCTAAGGTGATTTCTGATTTAATTTATTTTTGTAGTACAGAAGGCTGCTACAGTACTTCTTGATTCAAATTCACAAAACCATCACCTAGAGTATCTGGATGAAATGTAGACAGTGGAATGATGCTTGGTGAAATAGTACTGTAACCTTCGCATCTTAAACCATTTCTTGCGGGAAAATAGAAGCAGTTCATTAATAAAAAAAATTGCAGGGCTATTGTTTTTAAATAAAAACTAAAGCTGAGTCAATGCTACAAAAAAGAAATTCAGAAATATTCACTTGCTTTTAAAAAAAATTTGTTTCAGTTGCATGAGTTCTCTATGATTTTGCTAAAGTGACCATCCCAGCAAATTTATCAGCAAAGTGTTCACCAAGACGAGGCAGGGAGGTGGGGGAGGGATAAGAGAATAGCCACGGGAAACAAGTTATTAATTTGTAATAGCATGATATCTGACTCCAAGGATCACCCATCCACTTAGAAAAGAGGATTGTCTCTTCTTTATATTCAAAGAAAGTTAATATGCCAGATGACTTTTATTCAGGGAAGTGAATCCACCAAAAACACTCTGAAAGTGCTGGGAGGAAACAAGGAGGAGGAGAAGAAGCACTGATGAACGCTATAAAATAACAAGGAAGAACAGCAGTTGATTATATCTTGACAGCTGCTGGAATGACCTATGACATGTCAATATTTCTCTGGCTACAAGAATGCCAGTAACAATACTTCTCTAACACTTGCTAGCAGAGGTCTTTTGGTTATCTTCTCCTGCTGCAGCTGACCTGTGTTCTCACCAGCTTTTGTTTTCTGATAGCTAGGTCTTCACTTCTCTATCCAAACTGGTAACCAAAGAAAATCACATTGAACTGTGAATGGCTAGAGTACTTTGTGCAAATGTATATCTCTATAAGGCATGGAGTATTAAAATGTGTGTAGTAGGAACATTTATTTTGTTTCTATCAAGGAAATGTATATTTCTCTTTCTTCATAATGAAAAGTCAGGGGACTTCTTAAAGGGCAGATCCTTAAAGCATAAAAGTTTTGTGTCTTTGAATAAAGGGGGTAGATTTTCCATTTCCTAAGGTCATGCAGAGTCTTAGGGATGTATAATGTGTTCTTGTCCTGAAATCTCCTCTGGGGACAGGAGGAAATGGTACTAGAGTGGAGAGGTGTGGCAGGAAAATGAAACAAATGGAGATATGAAAATTGTTTTTCGGAATAATGGCTCTGTGTGGCATAGTCTCTGAGTAACTATCCATTTCAAAACACACAAGACAACTTTCAGATGAATGTCCATGATCCAGAGGGTGAAGGGAGCAGTTTTGGGCTCACGTCCTGGGGTTCACAGCTAGTACTTGAAGAACAGCCTGAGTCTGCAGACTATGCTAGGAAGGTGTACAAGTTTTCTTTCTCTGTGATAGGAGCAGGGGTGTAAGCACTGTTGAGCAGAGTGTGAAAGATGACCCTAAGCCCAGTTGCATGGGCAGGAGCTCCACAACTCACCAGACTACTTTAGCACTCAGGGAGAGGCAAAGCTCACGCAAAAGATCTTGGGACAGCAGGACAGTGGTTTACTTCTGGACCTTTTGTTAGGCTGTCTGCTTTAGACAAAATAAACTTCAAGCTCTGAAGACGAAGACTTCAGCTGCAAGTCTGTTGAACACACTTTGTTGCACTGACTTGCAGCCTGACAAACAGGCTTCAGTACGGTTTGCTAGAAAAGCTGAATTAGTTCAGCTTCAGATTTTGTCTTTCTAAACCACCTGATTAAGTATCACCCTTCTAGTTTCGTCAGTGTGTTTTCTTTCTTCCTGGACTACTCCCATTTTCTTTGGTTTTGACTCCTGAAGTAAACCCATGATTTTAGGTCGGAAAAAAGTGGAGTTCAAAACATCTGCTGCAAGGTGAATTTGGCTGGGCTGGAGAAAACTTCATTACATTCTTTATTGGAGGTACAAAATATTGCTGATTTCACCGCTAAAAGGAACGGTATTTCATAGAAGCTTCTCCTACAAATCAGAAGAGCACTCCTGCACCAGCTGGTGCAGCTCCTTGAGAACTCTACAGAGTCTGAGTTTTTTTAAACACAGATAAACAAGGCAGCGCTGGCTCAGGCCTTTGAATGATGCAGAGAAGTTCACTGTTCTGAGAAAAATCAAACAGATCCAGACTGCAGTAGACAAGGAAACAGAAGGGACAACTATTTGCAACTCCCTCAATTCAGATAGTCTGTGCTTAGCTGTGATTAGACACCTTGGAAAGCCTTGTGTTTTCTTTTGCTGTGAGAAAGAGGTAAAGAAAACCACAGCATGTGGTGAGGTAAAAAGACTACTGCTGTGCTCTCT
>NW_010412282.1:16029-22951 GCF_000710305.1 Buceros rhinoceros silvestris
CTTTCCCTTACATTCTTCTTCTTTTTTTTTTTCCTTCATAAAAAGGGTGTTCCTTTCCTCAAAGAGAGAGGGAGAGGGAGAAAGACTGTAAACTGTCCAAAAGGACCGTGAGAAAACAGGAAGCTTTGAAAAGTACAAGAGAAAGCAAGATGAAATCTATTTGCAGGCGGTTCCCCGGGGACATGTGAGCCATTGTTAAGCACGCTGTTCATACAGCTATATCCTTCCTTCTGCTGAGGAGGAGCTTGGTGCCAAAAGGCTGCTATCTGGTCATTGCCTTAACCCTTTGAATACCAGCCAGAAATACTTGCTAGAGTCTTTCAAGGGCTCTGCCAGAGAGATGAGGGATGTTCCTAACACAAAAGAGCAATTCCTGAGTCTCCCTTTGGTTACTGTCTCTGCTTCATTCACCGGCACTGATGTTGATTCACTTCCCTTCAGCCACAGGAGAAACTGGTTCACTGTGCTTACTTGTTTCTTTTCTCCTAGCAACATTGGGTGGAACAGAGAAGTAAAAAAACCAAGAAAAACAGGTGTTCCTGTAGAGCTTTTGTTAGCAGCTGGAAAACATACTGGTGGTACTCCAGTTTCCGGTTCAAACTTTTGCCATCCCCAAGTTTCACTACTCTGTCCTCATTGAACCCTCACCTGAATACAAACTTCCAGCTAATCCACACGTACCTAAAAAATACTGTGGGTCAAGATACTGCATCCAGATTGGCTGATCAAAAAATTGCATTTCTTTTCTGAAATTTGAGGGGTCAGAGGAGGACTTGGACCACATGGGAATGAAAAGACAGTTTTGCAGGTGTTGTCAAAGAATGAAAGTCTCCAGCAGACTTGACATGGAACTACCCAAGCATTTCAGTGACAGAAATTTTTTTATCAGTATAGAATGACATAAGTCCTAGTATACAAAATAACATTTTCATGGGACATTAATTAAAATGAAACATAAAGCTAAAGTTGACAAACTTTGCTGTTATTTTTTCAAAGTGAAACACTTCCAAGTTGTCAAAGCAAAATGAGAAAGTAAAAAAGATTAATTTTGACATTTTGCTTTTGAAATTATCACTGAATGACGTATTTTCCTATGACATTTTTAAGTTCTACAGTTTTCAACAGAAGATAATTCAACTTAATTTTTTTCACCCAGCACTGCTTCTCAATTTTAAGAAAATGTTTAATTCTATAAAGATGTAGGATGAAAGACTTCAAGAAATTGCTTTCAGATCAGTCTTCAGTTATTTGGACATAAACAGGGTAATATGCTCCACTCTGCATTTATAGCCCCCTTACAGCAGATCAAAGTGGGAATAAAACCTACAGCCTGTGACTTCACAAGGTATGACTACAGTAATGATCCAGAGAAGCAGCAAAAGGAACAGATGTAGTGTCCAGTAATGAGTAAGAATATAAACATAAATAATTCATAAGGAAAATATTAGAGATGAGTGTGGCCAAGAAAGCCAAATCCTTGAAGGTTTAATGGGAGGGAGGAGAAGAGAAGGTGGAAAGGGAGGTCAGCCTCCAATGTGCTGGAAGGAGGCAGCAAACTGGAATTCACATAGGATCCTTAACAGGCCAAATGGTCTCAGAGGGTGGTTTGTTAGGATACTGATGTCCTGCCCTGAGTTGCAGTCTGGTAGTTACATTTGGTCCATTCAAATCCCTTCTGCAGTTGTATTTTGCTGTGGCTTTCTTTGAGTTCTTCCCTGAACTGTCACATAGTATCTCTGTGTGAAGTTGTGGCTGCTACTTTATGGTGGTCCTCTGTGGCGTGCGTAACTAGATCTATGTTTTTAGCAAGTGCTTCAGGCTACTAAGCACTTAGACTTCCGTTTGGATAGCTGTACTAATCAAATGTCTTGTATGTTTATTGTCCTCAAACTCCTGTGACATTTATATGTCCATGAAGCAGAAAAAAATATTTGAGGATGAAAATTACTGATATTGAAGGGGAAGGGAGTAAACCACAGGTATTGGTCTGCATCATTTTGCGCTATCTAAGCAGAACCTTGATAAAGAAAGAAAACCAGGCTAGTTTACGCTAATTTAAATGCAACTGCAGTAAGTGTTACAAAGTCTAGTTTTTACCATTCTACCATGCTGCAAGATGATAGTATCACAGAAATATCCAGTGGGTTAATGCCTCTGCCACCAGATAAACTTACCTTGCATTTAAAGGGTTTGACATCAGAGTGAACAATCATGTGGGCCTTGAGTGTCTGCTTTTGCACAAAGCTCTTGAAGCACAAATGGCATTGATAGGCTCTGATATTAGTGTGGATCAGGACATGTCGCTTCATGTTGGCCAGCAGAGTAAATTCCCGGCCACAAATTCCGCATTTGTGCTCTTTCACACCCTGTAAAAAAACAGGAAAAAAAATCAGAAAATTCTGTAGATGAGCAGTTTCCTAGATAATTTAATCTCCAGTACAACAATACATGAATTATTCATTCTGCATTAGCAGAGCAAATAATAAATTATTTCACTTTTAACATCATTTGCTCGAGTAATAGATATTTATGTATTTTTTTCCTGGTAAAATCTCCAAAGAATCGGAGAAGTAGAGAAGGGAAATAAAACATAAGCTTAATGAAACAATGAGTTTTATTTCCATCACAAAGTTTACAAATCAGTGAGACATAGTCAGTAGCAGAGCTTCTCTATCCTACTCTGCTGCTTTTGTAAAGTGCTGGTCAAATGTGTACACTTACTGTTCAAGAATAAAAGCTAACCAGTTAAGAGACTAAAGTAGTGCTTGCCTTTGAACACCATTGGCCTCTAAAAAAGGCATAGCCCTGTTTCAAAGAAAGCTACAGAAAATAATCTGAAGTAACTGAGAAGTAGTCAAGCAATGTCACCAAATAAGGTGACATACAATGTCACCTTACATACAATTAAAGTGTTACATACAATGAACAGAAAAACCTGTTCACTCATAGTGGAAATTGCACTAACCCTAATGGAGTGATGTTCTTTTACCTGGTGTTTACAGAGCATTTCTAGCACCTCTTATGCCATACTGTCAATTTACTAATGTCTAATTCAATATTCTTGCTCACACCGATGTGATCTAACTGCCAGCTCCTCAAGAAGTCATTTAGATACTATGAAAATCAATGAATTTAGCACTAAACGCTTTAACAGTTTGAGTTTTACCTGGTGAAGTTAATGAGGATTTACTAGTGAAGTGCCCAGAGCAGCTACTCCTCCTGCAGGCCCATCTCCATTACAAAGAAGACTTGAAATGATCTCTACTTTTGTGCCAATCAGTGGGTTTCACAGTTAACTGCAAAGTTAAAACTGTGAATGCCACAGCAGCTTTAATTGTCTGCCTGTTTGACGTGAGGCTGTGTTTGGTCAGCTAAGTACAGTTAACAGTGTTCACAGCTCAATCCATCTGCAGCAGTGGACAAAGATGCAGAAGCTCTCTGCAGGCGTAGGGGTATTGCATTTCCTGTGACAAAAATCTACTGGGTCTTACATTAGTAGAATTTTGCACGGTAAATCCAAAAGCCAAGGAATTTCCAAAACCAGTATAAATTATAATGATGTAGTAGAAAGGAAAAACAAATGTGAAAGTAGACGTCATTGGGTTTTAAACTGTATCTTTCTTTCTTTCTGTATTTTTAATATTTTTCATATAAAAGGCAAAATTGAATTGTTAAAGGAAAAATATGCAAAGCCGGCAGCGAATTTTTACAAAATGTGTGGGGTTTTTACTTGTCTTAACATTTTTGTAGAGGTGGATAAGCCAATTACAGACCTTCTCAAATGGAACAATTACATTTTTTCTATTTCCAAAAGCAATCTTTCTGGATGTGTTCCAAAGCCCACTCCTTGCCTTAACTGATTCTGCTGTCACTGCTCTCAGCCGTGGCAAGACTGCCACTTGATACAAAGCAGCTGGGATAATGGTCCTCCTTGTTCGCTTTCATTGACTGGCATTCTGGATTATTATGCAAAAAGGGGAATTTTTCTTAGGGGTTCGGTTTTTGGGTTTTTTTCCCCTCAATGTCTCATTAAAATTATTCTTCAAAATCTGATGAGCAATAATATACTCTCCTTTGCTGCATACATACAGTCTACTGCAAATACACCAACTTCCCGATTAAGGGAGCAGAGCAATATCACTGGTTTTCAGTAGAAAATATCTGTTAAAATCTTGGCAGGGGTTACACAGCCCTACAAAATCATGCTACCAAAGATTGTTCTGAAGATAAAACCCAGAAATGAAGAGACATGAATACAGTTTTGGGAAGTAATACAAGTGTTTTAATTGAACTCCTGTTTATAACAAAGCAGGTTGTGTGTGTACTGTCTTAAGATTGACAGAGACGTCTAGCTTCTGCTATTGTCAGCGCTGCAGGGGCGTTTGCTCTGCATGACACTCTCCAGCTGGCAAAAGACCAGCTTGAGAAGCTGATTACCTTCTTTCCAAGAAGGTACATACATGTATCTTTCACAGCCTATAATCCTCGTGCTACCTTCCCAAGCAAGGTGAGAACACAACCCATGCTGGCTTACCTTGTGAGTTAGGGAGTGTTGTTTGAGATGGTGGGGCTGCACGAACTCCATGCCACATTCAGTGCAGATGTACGGGCGGATGTCTTTGTGCTTCATCATGTGGTTTTGCAGCTGACTCGGGTACTGGAAGGTCTTATCACATTCAGTGCAATTGTACTGTATCGGGCCACGGTGCGTTGTTAAGTGTCTCTTCAACTGGGCCAGAGTTGGGAAGTCCAGACCACATTCGACACAAATGTTCTCTCTGCCGCTCTCATGCTTAGACTCGTGTGCTTTCAACTCGCTAGGGTAGGCAAAACCTCTGCCACAGATCCTGCAGTTGTAAGGCTTGATGTCACTGTGTTGCATCATGTGTCTTTTAAGGTGACTGGTTTGAGTAAAAGCCTTGTGGCACACCTGGCACTTATGCGGCCGAGTGCCCTGGTGTGTCAACATATGTGTGTGCAAGTGGCTCAGCTGCTTGAAAAGCTTGCCACATCGAGTGCAGGCATGTGGCTTAACGCCGCTGTGCCCCAATATATGGGTGACCAAATTGTACTTGGATGTGTAGGACTTCTCACACGTGGGACATTGCCACCGTTTCTGTTCACCCCCCACATCAACATAGTAACTGTCATCTATCTGAAGGTTGACATCTACTCTTTCCACTTTCTGCTTGTTTTCACCACTTTCTCTTAATTCAGCCCTCCTGAAGAGTGGCTCTGGAGGTCTTTTCATTTGAAAGGGGTTCCTGAAATGAAAGTTTGGTGGCACGATAAAAGGAAACATTAGGCCAGAGTGGACTTTAGGATAATAAGGGTAAGGAGCCTGCATAAATGCTGGACTACTGGGCCATGCCATGTTAGGCATCACTGGTTCTTGCTTAATGGGTTTGACTTTAAAGTGCTCCAGAGTTCTGTAGAACTGAAAACCAAAGTTGCAGAGGTCAATCATCTGGGAACTGTACTTGGGCTGTGCTGGCTGTTGGAACACCAAGGGAAGACTGGAAGAGCCTATGTCATTGTGATCTTCAGCTCTGTCTGGTGGCAATGAGGACCCCTCAAGGGCGATCGAAGGAGGCATTTTTGTTGGCATGCTCTTGCGTTTCCGAGACCCTCCTTCCAAGGACCCCTGGAATGTCTCAATGTCTCCAAGAGGAGGGGGGCCATAGCGGAAATGTGAGAGGTGTGGTCTGAATTCTTCACCAAATGGAGTTGTTCTGTGTGGTTTTGAAACAGGGTTCAGCGGCTGCAGGCAGCGGGAGAAGGGAGAGGCACGGGTACTGCCCACATTAAAACTTGTTTCTTCGTTCTTCATCATATTTGATATTTTCTCTGTTGCCCAAATTCCTTAAAAAAGCAAAAAGCCAGATCTTTTCATTTCTTCCTGTTCTCCTAGGTTTAACATTTTATTGTCTATTTTATTGTTTTGGAGGTTGTTGGGTTTTTTTAACTACATACAACAAATTATGTCATAAGCCCATACAAGATGGAAGCCTTTTAAAGCAGAATTAAATTGGTTAGTGAAGAACAAAGAAGCTTTGGTCATCCTGCAGTAGAATTGGTGGCTTACATCAAGTTTCACCCATGCAACATCTTTGCAACATAACGTGCTGCAGCATGACATACTGCTTTGCAGCTGATCTGTATGGCAGTATTTCTGCTTGATTCAATTCAGCCAGGCTATTTGGGGGCAAAATCCTGTTCTTGGCTGTGCATGCACAGTCTCTAGAAATTGGCGGTGCATCTAAGGGATACGGCAATACAAACAATAATGTGCACATTATTATGGTTGTGACATGAAAAGCCAAAGACGAAAACTGCTAAACTGCTTTGTATCATTAACATGTGCTGCTGTGAGAGAAAACAATGGCCAAGTGATCTAAGGACACTGTGTACCATCAGGTTTCGCACTGTGTTTCCTGGCTTCTCTCACTTTGTATTGTAATAAGAAGGCGGAGATTAATTTATTTTCTTTGTTTTAATCCCAGAGATATTTACCTGGCAGATTTGCTGGAGGAAAGATCTTTGATGACTCTCCAAATGATATTCAATATTATACACTTAAACTAGGGGGGTTTTGCTTCAAATTAGGTGGGCAAAATCTCCAGTATAAAACCAAATATAGAATTAATGTCAACAACCTCCCAGGCTTCCAGAGTAAATGACACCTAAGAAAGATCCAAGCCTTTCTAATGGTACAGTGTGACAAGTCAGAATAATAATTTTCTTCTGCCAATATTTTATGTCCCACATGCTACAGGGAGCTTCATCTGAATTTGGGGTTCATCTAAGATATTGGTTATGAATTTTGGTGCATTTTAATAAGGCAGCTACCTTTTACCTTGGCTTTCTAGGATCATCGAACCATTGGCTCCCTAGAAACACCGAATCATTTAGGTTGGAAAAG
>NW_010412283.1:0-4511 GCF_000710305.1 Buceros rhinoceros silvestris
AGGCCCACACCGTGGCCCAGCCCTGACTCGTCCCCGTCCCCAGGGAGGTGCCTGACACCAGGGGCAGCCCTGGTGGCCCTGACCTGCCCTCTCCCAGCTGGGGTGGGATGGGCCCTGGCTGCCGTCCGTCCCACGGGGCCTCCGCACTCCCAGCCCCCCGGAGGCCTTGCAGGCCCCGGGTGTTAAGCAGCAAAGCAGGAGGGCCGCGCACTGTAGGGTACAGAATGCATCAGCCCCACGCAACGGTGTGTCTCTTTCCTATCTCCTTGTGAAACCGTGTAGGCTTGGACGGGCAATTCCAGTGTGTGCAGCTGCAGCCTTCCTGCAGGTGGTGAGAGAAGTACTGTGGAAACCTCTCTGCTTCTCTACTTGGCAATGTAAGTAAAAGATAGACTTCCGCTGATTTTTAGGGACCTCGAGTCAAGCTCCGTAACCATATACGTTATGTTCTCCCTTCTGCTTGCTTCAGTCTCCTCAAAATTACCACACAGCTTAATGAACAAACACTACAGCCTTAGCCACCGAAGAAGGAGCGTTACGGGGTGAATGCACAGGAGGAGTTCCAGTGTGCCGCCTTGTTCCTGTTGCTTTATCTTTGGTTAATGGAACGATAAACGCCAAGGAGGATCGGTAGGGATAGCTCAAGCGATGCAGACAGATGCTTGTCTGGTGGCTCTTCAAAGGGCATTTCCTACCTTAAATACTCCAGGACTGTAATTTTGTGTGAGGGTTGGTTGCTCTATTCCGTTTGTATGGGTATCCAATTACAACGCAAATATTTGCACTTGACAGCAGTTTTAGACTACACAGTTAACTGAAAAATGCACCAAATGCGGTACATACTATAATAACAATCAGTCTTAAGAGAATTTTTTGAAGAACAACTTCCAACCCCCCAGGATTATTAAACATCCTGTAGCATTTTGGGTAGGATTGGTCTCAGTGTCTTTTCTGAAACTCAATTTATGTTATTAAATTCTGCCTCCATAAATTGCCCCATGGTAACAACTGAATTCTTCTGTCACATATTGTTGTAGAAAGTTAAAAAGCTGTCATGCTCCACCTCAGAAATGGATCCATTTTGCGAGAATGTAATGCAGTTCTATTACAAGATTTGGGATTTTTTCATATTTTATAATTCACTACATGTGCAAGAGAATCTGTTATTTTTTTCAGTGATTCTTGGTGTCCTTATCTGCATCAATGAATACAGAAATGAAAAGTACTAGTATTTTGCAAAGGCACTAATTTCCAGAGATTGCCCCCTCGGGCTGTCCTCAAAAGAAGAAAAACCGTACACTTCCACTTGCATACGTGCCTAGGTGCATGCACCGCCAAAGAGCCAAGTTTCTAATTTTATAAAACCTCTCTTTATTTCACAAACAGTGACAACATTCTGGGTGAAGATTCCCAAAAATGTGATTATTTTCTTAATGCATTTTGTTTCTTGGCGAGTCTTGCAGGTGATGCAGTAAATGTCACTCCTTCCTTTTACTCAATATCGAGCAAACAGATCGTTCTCCTTCTTTACATCTTACCTTTTCACTGAGAGGAGAGCCAGTAGCCCTGCTCCTCTCAGTTGTTTGTATCTCATTATATGTTGGCCAGAATGGGGATATAAACCTAGTGCTCTATCCAGATTCAAGTGTGAATAATTACATGCTGCCTACCTAAATTTCCTCTGCAATTCCATTTGGGTACAGTATATTTCTTCGTTTTCTTCTCTCGGGCCTGTTCTGGCATTTATTGAAGTTAATGGGAAGTTCTAAAAAACATTGGTGAAGGAAAATGTCCATAAACTATGGTGCAATTCTGTTGTGGTGGTATTAAACAGCTTGAGGTGACGTTAGTACGGTCTGTATCTTATTAGAAATTGCTTGCACTGTGTATCTTTGCCAGTTTGGAAAACTCTTCGCAGCTCGTCAACGTTATGTGGATGTTTAAGATATAATGGAAGGCAATTACTATGGTATACACGTGTTCTGTTGGAGACATCTGTTAAATTTGCAGATATATATATGGTTGATCTGGTGTCACTTAACTTTTTGAAGGTCTTTCTTTTGACGTTACTAAGGATGCCGAGGTAATACCTTAAGAGAAGTAAGGTGCAGTAGCCTTCCGAGGCATGGAAATTCTGTTCTCAGTCTTTTGTGGATGTGTGCAGAAAAAAAAATAGAAATGACAAGTTGTTCACAATACTCCATGGGACTTCATCAAGGAATGAATGCAGTTGTAAGTAACTGGTGCTTGGTACTTTCTTAGCAAAGTTGGGAATTTTTGCTTTAATAACATTTCTAGAGGTAAAAAGTGCAGCTTTTGAACACTTCTCACTTGTCTCTAAGTTTCTTGGAGGAGACAAAGAGAACATGTCTCGTGAGCAACTCAGAACGAAAGCAGACCAAACTGTGAAGTTAATTCAGACCTCAACTTTCCTCGTGTTTTGGGGGTACTCAGGCCCATCTTTAAACAGAACTGATTTTAATAAAGTAAGGGTCACTCTCTAATGAAATTAGATGACTCCAGGCTGGAATATATTTGATAGAGTTGTTCCTTCCTTCTTGTCTCTTGATGACTATGTTTTATAAGTTGTCTCATTCACTCTCATTCTTATGATTTTTGATCATATTCTCATGAGCCAGGCCCAGGCTAGGGCAGGACACAGGCCATCTCTATATTCCTCCAAAGTCTGTGTCATGTACTTGTAACCTTGGCCTGAGCTATTGGCATGGAAATTTCCATCATCCTAAATATACAACATTCCTTTCCTTTGGCCTTAGACAAAACTGGGAGTAGGGCTGGTATAAATGTCTGTGATGACAGCTCCATCCTATGTCTCAGAAACCCGCAAAGGAATTCTGCAGTGAAGCTAGAGCAGTGGGGAGAATCTCAACAATTTAATTCTGTGATTCTTACTGTGGCAGTGGGAGGTCATTTCAATTCAAGAACAAAACCAACAGAGTCTTGCAGTATCACATGCAGCTTTTCCAATAATTTAAAAATCCTCTGAATCAGAAGTGTGGTACAAGTAAGCAAGCTGCTAAAAACCCTCCTGACAAGAAAGATGTTTTTATTTTATCTAATTTTTGAATTTTCCTGCAGCTTGCTAGATTCACAACCTAAGGCAAGTTTCCTGGTTTCAAATCACAGGGCTGTGGTGGTCTGCAGGCCAGCAGCAGTTTGGAGGCAGCCAGGGCAGCTGACCCGAGCTGGCTCACCGGTGTATCCCAGACATACACCTCACACTCAGTATAAAGGGGGGAGTTTACTGAGGTGGGGGGTGTGGGCCTCCTGCTTGGGCTTCTCCTGGCCCTGCTCCTCTTCCTGCTCCTGAAGGACTGCCTTCCTGTGGTTGTGACCACCGCACGCTGGCTGGGCTGAGTATGACGTTGTGCACTTTGTGTTGGCATTTGGTGTTTGGCTGTGTCATCAAATCCATTTTCATTTCAACCTGGGGCTCTCCTCTCCTCTTCCCAGTCCCCCTTCTTGGCTGGGGAGGGGTCATCAGGTGACAGAGCAACTGCTGTAGTTTAGCCCCAGATGTGGGCAGAACATAGACAATAAGTTTAATTAAAGTCAATGAAGCAGTTTAAAGTGAAGAAAAAAACAGCATTAGAAAAAGTGTTTGTTGTTTTCTAATTATGTTGTGGATTTACTCTGTAACGGGTTCTTTCCCTTTTAACTCCAGGTGAAGCTACCAATATATGCCAGTGTAGACAGGAGACCTGGGAAATTCCTTCAGAAAATTTCCTTACTAGTCACTTCTCTAGACATCTTAGCACCCTTGTGACGTGATTCATCTCGTTGTCTACACTTGGATAAGGCGGATTTTGTTTTCTGAAGTTTGTAGCAGTAGGCTATCATGCAGGAAGGTTTTGCATACATGCTTTTAAAACCTTTTGGTTTATGAATCTTTTAGTCAGAGAACAGACCTGTATGATACTATTCAAGTGTCCGGATTCAGCCTGACTTGAGCAGTACCAGTGAATATGGAGAATCGCCGTTGGGAATGCTGCTCTGGAGCTGCAGATGCTCTCAGTAAGGTTTTGTTCTGCTGTGGCTGGACAGCTTGCCCTCAACAAAAATGGCACCCATCTTACCCTCAGGGGATAAGGATCTGCACGTTGCGTGCTACCTCTAGTGACTCCTTCTAAACACCTCCTTCAGGGTCGAGGGACCGACGTACCCACTCCTCGAATTACCTGAACGAATCCTTCTGTCTTGTTATAGACAGAGGGCATTTAAAGGGGAAGGAAGAAATTCACACCTCGGTCTGCATTCGGAACTGAAACAAACTTTTAATGAACAGTAAATTCATACATTTACACTCTACTATATATATATATAGGCACAAACTGAGAGTAGAAAAGCCTTGCTTTGCTTTGGCCCAATCGGATCCCTCTCGCACCGGGAAGGGGGGCGGCAGCGGCGGCCTCCGGGCAGCTGCTCTCAGTCCCCGCGGCGAGATGGGGGGCGGGAATCCTGCGCACGGCCGATTCCACGGCAGGAGAACT
>NW_010412283.1:4773-16752 GCF_000710305.1 Buceros rhinoceros silvestris
AAACTCCCGTCACGAAAAGGGTGGGAGTGCGAATATTTCACACGATTATTTAGACGAAGACTCATGGCAGTAATGGCTCAGAGTCTGTAGTCCGATGGAGGTATCAAGCCCAGTCGGTCAGCAGGTCGGGCCTAGTTGGGCCTGGCAGGCCTGGTGTCGGCCTGGTCCCTCGGCAGAGCAGATTCGTGGGAGCTCCCCTCTCTTCGTGAAAGTCCGGAAGCCGAGAGAGAGACCTCCCCCGAGCTGCTGCGTTTTTAAAGCCTCCCGACATAACATTCCACCTGACCCCCTTATCCAATCAAGTGTGGAATTATTGTATTTGCATGGAATAATTCTATTTGTCCATTTCCCAAAACAAGGAAGCTTCAGCTCAAACCGGGACACTCTAGTGACTCCTTCTAAACAATTCCTGACTTCATACAGGCAATGAGTAGTCCATATTCCTGCCAGGTGGCCATCGGTCAGGTTCGTGATCTGACAGGGATTTGTTCTAGTAGATCCAGAAATTTTCCTTGGGGTTTTTATGCTTTCAAATTCATCTGCATATCAATAAGTATTCCAACTGAGCTGTTAGGAAAAAACCATGTGCTGTGTTATATTAGCTATGCTTTAAAATAAAAATCAGCTTTTGTAGTCTGCTGTAAGTCCCCTTTGTTCAAGACTACACATTAAATAAAGTATGTATTATAACTCTTTGATACACTTAATCCTTTGTTTTATTTTAGACAGTTTATTCTGTCTTCAAAATGCTTCCATCAAGATTTTGGCCTGATGGCTGTCCAGAGGCCTCCTTGAATTAGAGCAGGTACATTAGGTTCTGTACTTGTGAAATTCTGAATTGTCGCATCGATCTTCATCACCATTTTAATGGGCATATTTCTGGTCCTGATGAAGAAAGCGTCTCCTTCGCAAGATGCAGTAAACTAAGCATGAGCTTTGAGTGGGCTTGTTGATAGAGTTCTATAGAGGAATGTAACATTTACAAAGGAATTGAAATGCTCCTAACAGTGCATTTTTCCTATGAGAAACTCACTAAATTCTCACAGAATTGAAGACTATACATGAAATCTTTTGCATCTCTATAGAGAAAGTAATGAAAGCATTTCACATCTGTTTTGTGAACAATCAACTTAATAATCAGGTTATTTTTGTAGAAATGATAGCTTGTTTGTAACTGTGTGTTAAAAAACACATCACAAGTCATTTAGATTGCAAGATCAAGCCCTCCCAGCTTGGAGGATGGCCCTAAGTCAGCTTCCCTCAGGTGTATGTTAAGATAGCATCCTAATTTACAAATCACCTATCGTTTTTGCCTCATGTTGTGCTCAAGAGCAATGATTCGCAGGCAATAAGGAAGGTGTTGAATAGATGCTTTTAACTTCATTGTCTAGTCTGTACCTCTTAGGCCTTATTTATTGTCCACTGTGCCAGCAAATGTAATCCAACCCTGCACTGCATTTGGAATTATTAATTTCTTTTTACTGTTTTCAATGGCATTCTTCATTATAGAATTATCCGAATACTTCCCCAGTGAGTCTTTCTGTATGGAGGGAGTCAAGAATATTATCCCCATTTTATAGCTGGGAAAGTGTAAATTAGCCAAGCAGTACCAAGAGGTCAGTACGACTAAAACTCATCCTGACACCGTTTTTAAATTTATATCCTCTCGATGACATTGGATGTCCTCATGGTCCTGTATTATATGTAAGGGTAAACAGGAATTCTGACTTTTGTCATTCTGTCATTCATTATGTGGCCCCTCTCTATTACACCATCCTGTCTTTTTAATCTTTGCACGTTGGGATTTCCCTTCAGGCCCCCATCAACTTCACTGCTCATGTCTAGGCACTTCTGCTTTCAAGAGAATAAGATCAAAATTCTGATTAATTGTCCAATATTAAAACAAACAAAAAAAGCCCTGGAATATTTTTTTCTGAAAGTTGTCTTTTTAAAGCAAAATATGGACAGTATGAGTGCCGACTTACTTGGTACTAGGACTGGGTAATCCCTTTCAAGGACAATGAATGTGTATGCCATTAGCCAAGTCTGATGCTGGTTAACATTAATTTTGTTGCTGGTGGTTTTATGAAACAAAATTTTGACTGCTGAAAATTAGACTAAGCAAACTGAGCTTAGTTTGGAGAGCCCAGTGCAGAGTATGAAATGGTCCTTTGGATGAATGGGGCTTGATTTAAACAGTCATGCATCAGCATACAGAGTGCGTATTCCGTTTCTAAGCCACTAAGTGACTTGTATTTGTTATTCAGTATTACTCACTTGTGCGAAAACTCTACGTATTTAGATTGGTAAGAATTTTAAATAATTAACATAAATATATCAACTCCAGCAATAGGCATATCGTATCAAGTAGCACAAGATGTCGATTTGGGAGTGCTACTAATAAGGTGGATCATTGCTCCTGCAGCCTGGGCCAAAAATGCTGGTGGTGGTGATTAGAAAAACATTCTTCACACCTGTGAGAAGTAAACTCAGGGCCTCACCATTTGTGGTTATCTAGAGGAAGCTGAGTCCTTGAGAAACCGTAGAATTTTCAATGATGCACCTCGGTGCAGGATTTCTCTGGTGTAACTTTTGGTCGCTTGCGTGCCTGTTTTTCATTTCCGAAACAGTACAAATCTGTACATGGAGTCCTGCTTTGGTGTCCTGACACCATGCATTGCTGTGATCGCAATGGTGTCTGGTCTGAGTACACCACTGTTCCAAAACAGATCAACCTCTAAACGGATAAACAGTATAATGACAAACTCCTGCTGACAGCAGGTATTTCTGTTTTAACTGAGAATAATTCACTGAGTAGATAATTGGTGAATTCCCAGTGGGGAAAAAACTTGATTCTGTCTGAGCATAGGTTACCAAATGTACCACCATAACATAATTGATTTTGTGATACATCGAGTAGGAACATAGTTGAGACTATTGAACTTTTCACTTAGGGCCTCAGGGTGAACTTGAACCAAGCTCCCAAAGGTGAGGAACCAGTGCTTGACATGTGTGGGGTTTTGCACTCTTAAACAGCCTCTTTAACTTTCATTTTCTCCTATTAATCTACTTTCACCAAGATCTAGATGTGCACAGTCTCATTAAGATGGTTGAGTTGTCATTGGGGATAATCACCAAAGGAATGTGTTATAAAAGGAGAAAAAAAAAGTACGTCTAGAAAGTCTGAATAATTTTTTTATGCTGTTGTTTTAGTGAAGAGGCTTTGGATGCTGATAGGAAAGTTACTATAGCTATAGGGCACATTTAATTGCATTTTAGAAACTTCTTTTAATCCTGTAATAACAAAAAATTAAATCAGTGCTGACATTTTTTTGTTGCCAGAAGAAGGTAGTAAAAGGGTAAAGAAATAATTGTTAGTTCTGAGAATATAATTAGCAACTTTAATGCTTTAATCTAAAAAATGCATATTTTGAGCCTGGGTGAATGATTAAAGAAAAGATATTGAAAGCCTTTGAAATTTCTAACTGTTTGTTTTTAATTGTAAATTATGATCACTATAATTAGCTCATTTAGTACATTTATAGTGTAAACAAATATGAATATACAGAAGCTCAGTGATATATTTCAGGGCAAATAAGAGCAACATTGTGACCCTGGGCTCTGTTTATTAAGCCTTTCTTGTAGCATTTGGCATTGCTTCATTCTTTCATACTGGGTTCCCCCCCCCCCCCCTTTCTTTTTTTCCAGAAGATAAAAGAAAGCCATATATAGTTCTCACAGGTCTCTGCTGAGGTCTTAATGCATCTGGAACTACACTGAAGAAAATAAAGATAGAAATCTGGTCCTTTTGGGGCTCTAGTTAACCCTCACTTTGAAGCTTTCTTACAGGTAAAATATTTATCATGTTAAATAAATACTACATGTTTTCTTAAACTCTGGGTTGTTAATATTGATCAATTAGATCAACTGAAAATGATATTATGTTTCAGGTAGACTTACGTACTTCCGTAGCCAGCTATCTGCGAGAGTGGAGTGTGGCTGTTCTGTTTCCTGGTGATGCACTTTATGTAGCATCATCGTGGGACTGGGTTTCAGAAGTCTGCCGCTTTCCTGACACACGTGCTGCCCTACACATCAGTAACACGAACAGGAGCTGCCCAGCTAAGACTCCCTGCATGCTAATGGAAACACTTAATGAGTAACAGGATGTTTTTTCCCTACCAGTTCAAAGATTAAAATTTGGGGTTTAGTCTCACCATTATTTTTATGAGAAAGGCATCTTTTGTTACATTTCCAGAGCTCAGTTATCATGCTGCAACACACTGCATCCAGTTCTCATAAGTCATGGAAAGTTATGATTAGTTAAGCTCCTTATGAATAGAGAAGGCTTCCCTGAAGGTTGAAACTGGCCTCTAACTTGAGATTTTGAATCATTGTTGAAGTGTTTTGACTAGGCTGCCTTTGTGTACACTAAACAGTTTAAGGTTACTTTTTAATCCAGAGGAGCCAGTTTTATGATGTACACTTGCTAAGGATTGAATGTTGTTCTGTTCATCTCTGCCAGCTGTCTCCTTGGGATCCTCTACTAACTAAGTTATTTTATCTCAGAGGAATGAATTGTCAATAACAAGCAAATAATAACTTTTCTGCTGAATTCTCAAAATTTTTTAAAAAAAGAAAGCTCTTCTGTCATATTTGCCTTATAATATTAAATGTATTGGAGGGTTATTGGAGGGTATTCTTGCACTGTGAGCCTTCAGGAGTTAAAATGTTTATAGCATGAAACAAAGGTAGAAGAGGTACGTACTGCAGCGGTGTGTTCACCGTATTCTGTGGATATTTTTTAGCTGCAGGAAGTAAGCCCTGGTTATTACAGCTGTCACAGTGACATCTGATATTTCAGTATCAGTGACTGCCTCACCCACCACATGACCCTGATCACTGCTGCCATTCTCTGTCCACTATTAAACTGTGAAAGGGCTTGGCCCTCTAGGTGCTGTTTCAAGCCTGAAATAGCAGCTTGTCTGTCATGCTTTCTCTACCTAGCTTAACGCTTAAGGACCCAGCAAAAATATTTAATGTAGGCAGGTTCTTATACAGCAACAAAGCAAAGAGCATGTCTTAAAGTCTGTTTTTGTGGGTGGTGCAGAGCAAGGGCACCAAGTGTGCATTGGTTATTAAAAGTGAGCAAACTTGGAAGTGACTTTGTGGCTTAAATCTCAACTATTATATTTTTTTGCGTTTCTCTTCTACTTTTGTGGAACACATTTGCTTCTCGAAAGTCCTGAGAGGTATCTTGAGATTTCAGCCAAGAATGGGGGTGTATAATTGCATGATAATTTTCATGACTCAAAACTGAAATTCCAAAATATTGTTATACAAAATTTCAGATCCAAAGCAGATCTTCACTGCATTTTTACTTTTCTTTCCAGAGCAGTAAAAAACAAGCAAAAAGCAAAAATGGTTCAAGGAAATCTAGTTAAAAAAACAAACTCCAAAATTATGTAGCTAAAACGAATAGAACTTCCCACAGTGCACATTTTTCCCTCCTTAGTAAGTACCTTGCTTGTGGTAAGACTATTTAAAAGTTGCTTAACCTCGGCAACATGGAAGACTTAGACAGTAGACTTTTATGCAAATAGATAAGGCCTATCACGCCTACTTAATTTTAGGAATAAGGCATTGGAAAAGATTCTGTACTTGAGATAACAGAGCTGGCCTAACTCGCTATTGCTCTGTGCTTTGTACAAGCTTTGACACAGTGTTTGTCAGATGTTTCCAACCCTGCGTGCTTATCTCTTTCAGCCCCGTACTGTTGTTAAATTCATGTAAACTGCTATGGGGGGCTTGACAACCAAGAGCCAGGGTTTGTATATTGAAATTCAGCCGCATCTGGGTTGTACCAGAAATCAAAGTAATAAAGCAGTTATTGTAATTTTTTTGAGTGATTTTATGTTCTTAAATGTAGTTTAACAGTAATTTTCTTTGCTTTGGACATGCTCGTGACCATCTGACTTGCAACTCCTCCTCTAATGCAGATGTGCTTCCATGCAGAGTGCTTCTGGTCACCTTCGCTGGTGAGTAGTGGTGAGTTTCTTACTCTCATGAACAGGGTCAGAACAAATGCAGCTGCAACATGCTGTATTGGAAAATGTTTTTCTGGATTGCAGTTGCAAATGCTTTTTTTTTTTAATGGCATGAAATGTCCTCTCCATTTTTTTTGTCAGAATCATCTTTCTGTAATGGTATACATATATAATATGTCTATATGCATTCATAGTGTATATTATATATAAAAAACCCTCAAATGTGTGACTTCATATCTCAGGTTAAGATAAGAAAAGGCCATCCTTTAAAAATAAAACCTTACAAAATTTTATGTAGTTGTAAGCTAAAGTTATGAAGTTATATGTGAAGTTAAAAGGTTATAAATGCAGTTTTGCTTATCTTAGTGGAAAGCTAGATCAGAAATTGTCAGCAGAGTACTTTTAGAAGAGTGCTGTCACGACTCTGAAGATGGAAAGCAAGATAGACAAGGATTTAGAGCTAAAGCAAAGAGAGAAGGGGGAATATGTGGTCCTGAAAGAAAATCTCAAAAACAAGTGTAAAAAGTGGGAAAACTAAAGTGTCCACTTTGAGCACTTGTTTGACATTAACTTGTAACAGGTAGGGCTTTGTTGTCTGTTAAATAAAAAACTTCAACTCTAGTGAACAAGGGACGCAGAGCAAGCCAACTGGATTGGAAAAAACTTGTTGCCTTTCTGTGGAATACCTGTAATGGATGAATGTTCTCCATGCATCCATGATCCATTTGGTGTCTCGGTCTGCACTGCTTTTTATACACAATATTTACCATAATCAGAGATGTCACACAAACAGAACTTTCGGGGACTAATGATGGGATTATGTGGTTCTACCAATCCTTCCAAATCCTAAAATTTAAACAAAAACTCCCACAGTTTTATTTTTGATTTTTTTTTTTAAGCAAAAATAGTTCCTGAAACTTGTCAGTCATTTGTCTGTGGACGAACCGTTGGTAGTTTTGGGATGAAAGGCTTGGAGTGTTGTGCTCTCTGGAGTATAACTCTGTACTTGTTTGTTTTATGAGATTTGCATGTGCTGTTGTGAAGTCTTGGTCTTCACTATGCTCATAAGTTTTCCGCAGTGAATATGACTAGGGTTCTTAAATGATACTGTAATTACCATTATTCATAGTAATGGCTTATTAGTAATAATTACTAATAATCTCGATAATCTCCTAAGGAAAAATGCTGTAGCTGTAAAGCCACGGATTGACTCATTATAACAGAGAGAGACTTGACCCTTGCACCCATTCTGTAATAAAATAATTCATTCCCAGCTTTTTTCAAGGGTGGTGAAGAGATTTCTGGAGAGACTTCTCTCATAGTGACCCTTTCTGCTTATCTGAAGGGCCCCAAAAAATAAGAGTGGAAGAATGAACAGGCCTCTGCCCTCATTCCTATGAATAATTCACACGGCAAATATAATTTGTTTCCATTCAGCCTTCTCTCATCTACTTCACTTTTTCTTCATCTCAATTTTCATGGCCTTTTCATAAGCCTGTAGAGTGTGCGGTTAATAAAGTATAGTATTCATAGCTTGATAGGCAACGTGTTACCCAAAATTTTTTAGAAAACCATTTTCTTGCAGGATATGTTGCCAAATATGTATTGTTTTTATGTTCTTTATACTTTTAATTTCACTTTTAAAAAACTGCGCACAAAGCTCTGGCTGTGTTTATAGCTTTAAAGGAACAATAATCAAACCAAACAGCATTCTTCAGACCAAATAACAAAATCCATATTCATTTATACAAGTGCATCTCTGTCCGGTGGTTTGTCCCATACACAGAATGTGCCTGCAGCTCTTGGCACCATGAAGGGTGGAGAAAGAAATATTTCTAATTGGCTAGGAAGGCCCCATGCAGATGAAGTAACATAATCTCAAACAGTGTGCTCAGATTTTCTCAATAAATGGTTTTTGTCACTACAGAGCTTTATATAACAGCAGTAAAGGCAAGAAAGGAAATTAGAAACACAGCTGAGGCTGCATCTGATACTTCATAATGACCTTAAATTCTTACTGTTTATTAAAACTAACACCCCTTGTCAGGGTGGTGATCAAAAATTCTCTGCAGACTCTTTTCTTTGATCTTTTCATTTTACAAACCACAGATATTTGTTGCCATTTCTGTATTTAGTTTTATGTCTAAAACATTGAAACTCAAAACTACTTTCCAATAATGCTGTCTGATAAGGAGTAATCCTGAGTTCACTGAGCCAGCAAACTCATCATAAACAAATTTGTCCACTCCCAAAGAAAGGAGAACTTTGGTGTAACACAAACAAGAACGGTCAAAAGTGGCACAAGAAAGGATGTTTTCAAAAACTTGTCATGTCTCTATTTCTTATGTTTCTACTACTGTCCAGTCGGAGTATGGGCATAACCTATTCTAATAGACACATTTACCTTTGGTTTCAGCAGCTCCCTGGCTCCTGCACATGCAAACATTTGAATTTCCTGTTGGCTCAGAGGTGAGATTTATAACATTTATTAAAGTTGCTTTTCATGGTGAGTTTACTGGGCAGAAAGCCTAAGAGGGCCTTTTTTTTTAAGGGGATTTAATTGCTTGAATTTACCAGAGGAGTGAAGGTTATGCGTTCTTTGCAGCACCACTATCCAATAAGATTCCAGGTGCTGAATTTCCCTGGAGGTTCCCTATTTATTGAAGAAATTCATGAAATATCCATTTATCCAGAGCTGGGGCTCCTACCATCCCTTTCTCATTCATCGTCTTGATTTTATTTCCTTCGTGGCTGCTTTTGAATGTCTTGATTAATCCTGATCATTTATGTCCATTCCTCTCCACAAGTGTCCTCCCTCCTCTCTGCTTGAGCATCTCAGCCATTAAAAGTGGGCCAGACTTGCCTCAGAATTGAATGTGACTGAAAGCCTTTTGCTGCAGTGTGGTTGCTGGTGCAGAGACAGTTTAGTGTTGGAAGTAAACTGGTGCTCTTCAGCAGGGTGGAAAAAGATTAACAGAGGGCAGGAAAGACTGAGTAAGTGGAGGGAAGGGTGAAGGGCAAAGAGGTATTTTTCAATGTTTAAAATAAAACCTATAAATAACCCTTTAAAACCCATGAATGGCCTTCTCAACAGATGGCAGCCCTACTGCCATGCAAGCCCAAGGCGGGCAGACCATAATTGTTAGCAAGTGTATTGTTAAGGGAATTTACTAATGTACTGATGAAGCAGCCGCTTCAGTTGAAGAATAAATTGGAATATTTTGGTGCATTTCCTTTAAAGACTCATCCGTTTTCAAGTCCGTGTGTTAAAATGACAAAGTCTTAAATGGGTGTCTCCTTTGCTAAACAAAAGATATGCAAATTACATTTCAAGATTTATATTATGATAAAAAATGAAACACAAAAGAGACATTATCTTGCAAAAATGTAAAAGTACGTTGCTTCATGAGTCTGTAATGATATAATGTGATGTTGATGTAGTTAAAGATGTCAGAAGGGAGACAATGACCTTAAAAGTTTAAGGCAGACACATTAATATTGATTGATTTTTAAGAGATTGAACGGCAAGAATATATCTATATATAGCCTGGATATTGGATTGTTTGAAAATTTGAGATGAGATACAGAACATTTCGGTCTTGTAATGCTTTAGACCTAATAGCTAGAACATGCTTTAAATGCAGCCATTTGTACTGCGAGAAACTGGATGATGATTTACCTTGCATTTAGCAGACTGTAAGCCTATTTCTCGTTAAAAAAAAAAAATCAGTGGTGTTTGAAGAAGCTGGATAATAATTTCTGGCTTAACCACAAATGTGGGTCTGTTATATGAAATGTCACAGAAGTCCTAGTGTGTGTGGGAGGGTGTTGTTGGGGTTTTGGCTTTTTACCCTGTTCTATACATATGTAGGTTTGTGTGTAGTCCTATAACTGTTTTTTGTACGCACACAGTCCTATGACATATTGAGTACTGCAAAACCTCAGCACCTTCTGGCCATGAACCAGATAGTGTGACTGCACATCTAGTGTGTCTTTTTTTTTCTTCCCCCTGTTGCCCAAGCGGGGAGTAAGTGGTTGATAACACTGCTTGTTTAAGAAAGTTCAGGCCCATCTTATATCCGTGTTTATGCCAGCAAACTCATAAAGAAATGTGCCTTGCATTGCGGTGGATGGTGCTACATATTGTGATTTTTTTTATTCCCTTGAGGCAGTTCATTTTATCACTTCAAGTTGACAGAAGTTTCGTCTCCTTCAAATGAGCTTTACTCTTAGAGATTTCCACTGGCCAAGAAATTGGCCAAGAGATGCTGGGCATGGTTGGCCTTTTAAGCTTTTAGGGATCAGGCCACAGATGCCTCAGACACAGCAACTAAGAATTTAACTTGCAAATATCTGCTGGCAACAGAAAACAAGCCTGACCTGTATGAGAGGGATCATCTTGCTGAGAAGAGATCCTGCAGCATTGTACATGCTGGAGATTTTCATTCAGAAACAGACCTCATGGGACCTGAGGCACATAAATGTAAGATATAGACCACATTTATAAAAAGGGCTTTTTTTCATATAATTTTCCAACAAATCATTAGTCCTTTACCACCTTCTCTCCACATATGAAGTGATTAGAAAAATCAATATCTGAAGTAAAGAGGACAGCTGGGAACCTGGAGTTTGGTGTAGACATTTTGCGTAATAGAGAATTCTTGTTTCCAAGAAGGAAAGACAAGAAAAATTGTGTGGCCACTTTTGCTTCCAGATTCAAATTTTTTTTTTAAATTGACCAGAACTAAAAAAAGATAGATACTTCTTGGGAGAACTACCAAAGAGGTGTCTGGGTGTCATAGCTGCATCCTGTAAACCTCACCTTAATTTCACCAATGGTAAAACCTGCTTTGAGCCTCTGGTATAGGAAAATAACACTAACAACCAACCTGTTTAGGGAACTAGAGAAGGCACAGTGTTTTCAAAGGGCCTGGCCTGAGTGAGTATCCAGAATACCAGAAAGGTAGTCAGACTTGATTTAGTTCTTTTCTGCAAATATCATTTCAGAGAATGATGAATGGGAGAAGAGACATAAATGGCAAAATCTTGATCAAGGGGGCTGCTGTCGGGGTACCATCTAGACAAATTAGGAAAAGAATACTCAGATTTCTGTGAAAAAAGACTAATGACATTAAGTCAAGATGGAATAGAAAGAAGCACCATTGCAGGCTGAAAATCGTAAAAGACCAGCCTGCCCTGAGCAGGAACCCTGAGAAATTTCCTGGACTGAAAAGTAACTGCAAATGCTAAGGAACTGCTTTCTGCAAGCACCATACCTTGAAGTTACTCAGAACTTCAGGTCTCAAAGTTGCTTTTTGGGACCTGTCAAGTGAAGGAATGTTCTGGAAGCATCTGAAACAGCTGTTGTTAGTAACAGCTCAACACACCGCAGGTGTTCTACATCTTGTGCTCACTGGAGGGGATCAGTCCCTTCACTTAAATCTGAAACAGTCCCACCTGGAGGCAAGCAGACAGTGGATAAAAGGAGAGTATAAGCCCTACCCTACAGCTGGTAAATGCCTATGTAATTCAGGGAATCTGTTTACAAGAAAGCAGGAACAGCAGTCTCCTGGAAGGGGTGGTGGCTCTAACTGAAATCACGAGGGAAAATTTACAAGTGAGAGGAATGTATTTGTACAAAGAGATTTCTTAGAAGGTAAGATTTGTCTTTATGTATACCAAACCAGATTTTTAAAAAGTAAGTTAAAAGCAAATCCTAAAACAAAGCACCACCAATTCAGTGGTGTAAAGTGTACTCCTGGACGTATAGGGTGTTTAGATCAAGACAAAACGCCCTATTTCTCAGGAAATGTTAAATTGTTGTTTAAGTATTGGCTTAGCCTTCTAAGAAATGCTAGTATTCCTAAACAAAGGAACAGATTTTCCATTGGAAGACTCCTAGCTTCAGATTTAGTTTATAATATAGAGTAGC
>NW_010412283.1:16849-24701 GCF_000710305.1 Buceros rhinoceros silvestris
TTCCTGCAGCCAAGCACTTAGTGTGATCGGTGCTAAAACTGTATGAGATTAGCTAATGTACTTCTCTGTGATGTGCAAAGTGAATGCCAGGATGCAGCATTGCACCTGACTGCAGTAGCATGAAGTTATGCTTCAACAGCATTCCATTGTAACGTAGGATTTTGAAGGCAGGGAAGCAGTCTCTGGAGTGTGGCACATGAGCAGGAAATTGTTTTTGAAAGTAGAAAATAAAGAGTTTGAACTGACGTTTAGAACAAATGGGAGCAGCAAAACTTTCACTGTTAGCATTACACCTAGCCATATAACAATAACTAAATGAAGCATGTATTTAAAATTTGGTGAGAAGCTTTAGCACATTTTAGTTCTGTTTGGCTCAGCAGGTGTGCTGCACTTTAGACTTTAGTCTCCAGGGCTGTCAATCCAGCAACTTTTACAAGCACAGTATTCATTTAAAAGCTGAAAGAGAAAAATAGAAGAGCATGATGTTAATAGCACTTATATTACTTTTTCCTTCCTAAAAGTACAGTGCAAACATGAGGTAATTAACAAGTACTTTGATTTGGAGATGTAGATGTATATCTAAACAATCTTTAAGCAAAGAGAATGCATCCATGTAACACCAACCTATGTCCAATTGCATGTTTTCAAGGTTAAATATTGCAAAGTGGTGTTTATGGTATCATTTCTTCCTGTAGTAAATCAGTAACTCCAGCTTATCGAAACCAACATAGTGTATTTCTGAATGCAGGTTTCCTTCTTCATTGTGTGAAGAACTTACTGTAATAATTTCAGATTTTAAGTGCCTTCTATAGGAAACCAGTGGTGAGCTACACAAGGGGAAGTGTTGTTTGAGTCAAAATATGTAGTTAGATTGCACAGAGGCACTAGTTATTCAAACTGCCTCTGTAGCAATTTTGCTGTGTCTGCTTCTCTCCAGTAGCTCCAGTGTCTACCAAATTGTATTAAGTATTCTGAATATGGCCCCCAAAGTCTTGTGCTCTTGGACAAGTAGATACCAGTCTAATCTGTTTACTTAGAAAGTTCAAAGTCTTATAAGGAGAGAACCAGAAAAGAGAGGTTCAGCTGGCACTGAGAAGTGAAACCCTTTTGAGGAGGAGAAGGGACAGATTGTAAGGATAAAACTACAAGTCTCAGACTTGATGTTTCTCTAGAAATGTGGAAGAAAAGCGGTGACAGTTATGGTGTGTTTTCAGTTTGTTTTGGCTTTTTTCTGGTTAAAATCAAAGTTCAGTGGTGTTTGCAAAGCTGGAAGTAGACTCATAAGTGATTTTGATAATTGAGAGTTCTTTTGAGCCCTTGAACTACCAAGGGCTATCAGTGCAGATCAGCCAGGATGAAGAGCAAAGTCTACTGGGGGAATTGGCTGTTTCATCTCTCCTCTTCATTCTTAGGCCATTATGACTTCAGGATGGCAAATCTGTCAGTTTTGCAATTTCCTCCAGTAATCGAGTTTTGGCAGAAGCTGATGCCTGTGCTCTGTTGTTCTCATGCACAGTTAGGTAACCAATGCATGCTCCATTTAAGAGAGGCATGGAAAGCTTCTCAAAGTTACCGCATTATAGTCAGTCTGTCTGTGCTGAGCTCAGCTGCTGAGAGCAGCGGAGGTGTGAAAAGGCTTGTTAATAAAAGTCTGTTTAGATTTCATTACTGTGAGCAGCCAAATCAAGATAATACAGATCTTGCCAACCCTCTGAGAATTTCAGTCTTCTCTGGAAATACTTTTTCCTGCACTGGGTAACTTTTCCAGTTGAGCCTTTATGCCATGCAAGCAGAGGTCTCCACAGCTGCCTTTGAAGAATAGAGTAAACAGGGCCTGCCTTCCATTTGTAGAGAGTGGGGTAGGAAAGGAGGCGTGGGGGAACATTCTGTTTCTCTTACTCACTCACACTGAAGAAAAGGCATCCAGGTCAGCCTTCTGTTCTTTCTCCCTTTTGTTTTCCTTCCTAGAGAGATGAATTATCTCCTTTGAGTTACAGGAGGAACTGGCATGGAGGATGGACTAGATGTGGTGATCTGGTAGATTGTGACTGCAGAAATGATAAAAGCATTGGGAAAGGGCATAACTAACTGATCGGTCCATGGGATAGGCAATTATAGGTTGGTTATGTTCCATTCACAACTGGAACATGGGGAAAACTATGTTTTATCAAGCTCTAGCACAGCTTTTGCATTGTACCAAAAGCATCTTACTGCCTATATCTGGAGAAGTCTCCTGCCGAAGCTAACTGGAAGACAGCAAGCACTGAACTACAAAGAACTTTTAAAGTATTAATTTCTTCAGAATGGCTCTGCCCTCTGAGCAGTGAAATAACTGAGCATTTCTGAAAGAAAGCTGTAGTTGTGGAGGTATTGACCAGCCCTAGTCTTTGACCAATCTGGACTTCAGTGCTGCTTTTCAGATCACTATGAAAGAAAAATCCTAAACTGTGGCAGACTTGGCATGTGGTGTGGACAGGCTTCTTTTTCCCTCAGACTAAGCCTCTCCACTTTAATCACTGGTTTCTTTGTTGTGGTCTTTTTAATGTTCGGCAAGATTTACTTATTAGCATTTTTTAATGCTTAAGTCTTGATGAAAGCAGATACAGGTCTCCCATAACCATAGATATAGGTCTCTTAACTGTAAATGCTGCTCTTCCTCTCTGTATCAGCACAAACAATCACCTGAATATATATATGCACATACATACACAGATGCCAAAGCCCAGCTAGTAATAAATGACACAAAATAGTTCCTGGGAAGCTGGGTCAATCCTGTTCGTCATATATTCCACTGTGTTATACTTTAATTTTAAATTCAAGGTAAGTTATAAGGTTAGTAAAATCTTATTTCACTTTCTTTATTCACTTGTCCACTTGTATTTTCTAAATAAGTTTCAAATTTTGCATGATTAATGACCTAACTTAATCGAAAGGAAAATTATTCAGAGAAGAATGCGCTCTAAATAGCACATTGCCATACACATTTTGCATCGTTACTGAGTGATAACATAATACAGTTAATTAGTACCTTTCTCCCTAGTGTAACTTCTTTGTCGTGAGGAGTAAAATTTAGTCCTTTTCATCTTGTGTTATGTCATGGCTTTTGGTGTTATGTTCAGTGCTTTCAGTACCTAGCCCCATTGGGAGGTTCAGAAGGGTGATATTTCATTTATTCCATCACTGCGATCTCTGCTGCAGAGTTACTTAAAAACATTTTGTTATATGAAGTGTTTAGCAGAGTAGTCATTGAAGTCAATATGACTTTCACAATTGATTTCAGTCAGATGAGGACTGCGGTGACTGTTTCACCCCAGTAAAAGATGTACACTGAGTCCTTTTAAATAATGTAGTGCCCCTATATTTTTAAGAGATCACTTGTAAAAGGTGCCCTGGAAAAGGAGGGGAAGAGCGATATGCCTGTTAGTGCAAAACTTGCCTCCTGAATTCCATTTCTGCTTGCAAGAGAAAAATGCAGAATGTAAGGTGTGCTGGATACTGATATTCAAACGGTCTTCTGATACATTGCTCTTCTGATGCTACATGGTGTTCTCCTGCACTATTTCCCAGCACAATGGCTAATGTCCTGCTCTGAAAATTATCCATTAAAATTTTATCAATTTTGTATTTTGGTGAGACAGTATGAGGAAATGCCACTGGAAAATTAGATTCCTCTTTGACATCAGGCGCCCACTCAGCAATCCAATCCCATGTGTTTCTACTGAGACATTAGGATTTGATATAATTTTGGGCAGAAAACATTTTTAAATGAAACAATTGGATTTTCTAGATGGTCTAGGGGACCACTTAGCTTAAGAGAATACACTTCCAAATCAAAAGCCTTTCAATCATTCTAAATATTATTTGGATGATATTTGCTTTATGTGTAGTAGCAGTTTGAATTTGTATTGAATGTTTGACTGGCTTGTGCTCGCATAGATGATGTATGAAATTATTATTTCATATTTTTCTGGTGTTTGCATTGCAAGTGACATCTGGCTGACAGGAACTTGGAGAAATGGGATACAAAGTGAATGCTGCAGTTACCACAGGATCATATTTATCAAAAGGCTTAAGGTTGGTCTGTCTTTGTTTAACATATGAAACTCTCGGCAATGAATAAGAAACAGCTTTTTTTTAACTGAGCTGCTTAGAAAATGAAGATAGATGAAGAAAAATGTTAATGGTATTCTGTTCATTGAATTAATTTATGTAGACAATCATGCCTACTGGCTGAAAAACAGTTCTCAACTTGTTTGGAGGGGTTATTTTTGCTATTACACCTTTAAATTTTGGTTAATGTTATATAATTCATATGCACTATATCAGAGATATGAAAGTCTGGAATAAGCTACTATAGCAGACTGGCATAGGTTTTTTTAAACTCAATATTCAGCTAGAAGTATAAGGGTGAGTTTAATTCTGATTGCATTTTAACTTTTAAATGTACCTGTTGAAATACTGTCTTCAACCAAACTCTTACCCTAACAGTTTTTCATTAATCTTTTGATGTGTCACTTGTCTAATGATAAACTGTATCTTGATAGAATATCATACAAGTTTTTAAAATTATAATATTTAACAGTTCAAAATGTGGTATGAAAATTTATGATTTTCTTTAGAAATAGGACTTCAGCCTTTAAAGGCACTTTCAAAATGCATGCTTTCTGGGAGGAAGCTCTGCAACAGTGTCACAGAGCAATCACAAAAGCAATACAGTGAAGCGTTCAGGTTCTGGCCATGCCCTGGCAGGAGAGGAGAGGAACTGACTACCCTGACTGGAAGGGTGTCCTTGATACTCTTTGATATCATTCATCCTTACTGATTATTAAGATCGGACTCTGAAGAAAACCCATCCCAACAGAACTTCCCCATTAAACCCAGCTATCATGGGAAGGAAGGAACTGGGGGGTGGGGGGCTATCGTACTTATGGATGTGGAGTTTGGAAGAGAAAAGCAAGAGGTTGTATGGAGGTGGTGAGGTGGGTAGGACAGATTGGAGGGGGAAAGCATGCTTAAGAGTGATAGGGAGATGACAGACTAAGTAATCCAAAATAATTGCATGTATACTGCTGCCAAGTGATTTTTCTGATCTATGAAGTCATCAAGCTAAGAGCACTCAGCATCTTCCAGGACTTGGACCCTTCCTTTTATACAAATAGAAAAATCCAGCTTTGAAGTCCAATTCACAGGAAGAAGAGAACACAGTGATTTTTCTTTGTGTGCAACTGCAAGGTCTGCTTGGGAAACTTAAACACCCCAAAAACCCAGACAAGAAAAAGTGAGGCAAGAAAGACAAAACACTTCAAAATTGTTCAAAGAGAAAAATTCTGTTCCCCTAAGTGAACTTCAAGAGGAGTCCATCTATTTACTGATGAGATAAGGAATTTGCCTGTCGTCCTTTGCTGGATATCAGCACTGGGATTACCTTCCACCCTACTTTACTCCTCGCTTTTGCGAACACCTCCAGTCAATAAAGAGATTTCTCTTGCCATACTTGCCTTTCCTAGCACTCACGAACGCTCGTTTTTACCATAGGGGACACCAGCCTTTTTTGCCAAACAGTTGAACAAAGACTGCTGAGATGTTGATCCCTTCAGAGCAGCAGAGTATCAAATTAGAATATTCAGAGCAATATATATTCTGAACATAGAAATGACAGGAACAAAACCAATCAGAAAACCAAGAGATGATGCTGTACCACGGTCTGCCATTGAGGCTGGTTTCCTAAGCATTGCGTAGTAGTTCTTGTCAACAGTTCCTTAAGTATGCAGAATGCTAGGTATGTTCATTGGAATATGCACTTTTAGATTAAGATCAGAGTATTTACCTTTTGTTGGCTTAGGATGTTGTGGCAAAGAACTTGTCATGCAGGAAACACTAGGTACCTTATCACTTAAACCAAACCACACTAAAAAACAGTAGGTGCTTTTGGAGCCTTTCTGAGTGGGTCCTATTCACTGCTGCACTTCTCGCGTGCTGTGAGGTTTTGCTATAGGTGGAGCATTATATAACACACTTTGCTTACCTGTTTTCCATGTTGTCACTTATCTTTTGCACATGACACCTTTTCTTGCATTCCTGTAAAGCTCAAGAGACCTGATGTCAGTCAGGTCTTAACATAAAACATATTCCTTTGTCCTTCTGTAATGAATGTCTTCAAACTTTTCTTGTCTGATGGGCCGTTCCCCGTGTCTCAGACACACTCAGTGTGTCTTTTCTTACTAATGGAATGATTCATATACAAAGATATAAAAGCTAGCTTGAACTACTCTTAAACAAGTCTGCAAGTGCTACTGCTTCCTGTTGAGCTAAAATCAGAGAAGTCTTCAATTTATTTTTTCACTTCCATCCAGCTCTGTGTATTTGTATTATGCCACATATCACAAAATAGAAGTAGTACAATGTGAAATAAAGCTGTTCTAGTTTCTTAGTCAACATTATTTATGTGCTGTAATAATGTATATTACACTTGTATTTGTTTAATTCTGTCTACCTAGCCACAAACTCAGATTTTATCAGCTTCTGGTTAAGATTACTAGCCTTCCTGCGTGCTAACACACACAAAGCATGGGAGTAAGTGCTTAAGTCGCTCATCTGCCCATTCACACTACTCTCACTCTCTCAATTTCAGCTACCTCACTTCCGATGTCCATAGTCCACACATTTCCAACTTTATTCTGATTACAGTAGTTTTCTTCTGTTTACTATTCAAGGCAATATTTCAGTGGCCTGCAGTATGATTTTTACACTCTATCTTGAGTATTTGCACCCCAAACTAAGACATTAATTTAAAATTCTGTGGATCATGGTTATCTGTTACATTGCAGTTTCTAAGGCTGAAGGAGAACTACCCAGCTGTAGAACTAACAGTGATAAGGCTGAAGATACAAGATCTGTATTCTTTGTATTGAGATGATTTGGGATAAAATTTTCAAAAGTACTGATAGATTGGATTTTCAAAGGTACTTAGGGACTAAAAAGTGTAGTGGGCAGTTTCTAATTTTTTTTAATCCTTTTATTTCATACTTTTATTTCATCATTAGAAACCTCTCTGTGAACTTAGACAGGATACTTTGTACTTACTGTTTACATTGTACTGACTGTTTTCTGGCCAAGTTTAGACTTTCAGACCTGTAACTTAGCATTTTCACTATTACGATAATACTGTACTGCTAATCCAATCAGCCAGTGCCTTACTCCACTGTCAGCTGAGATTTCAGTTTCTCTTTACAAAGTTAATATGGTCATATATGCCTGGTATAATATTGGGATTTCTATCAGAGCTATGGATCACCTTTTTAAGACCAGAGGGTCTGGGAAAACACTTCATTGCTTTCTTTAGTATTGTCCTTTGTGTGTGGAGTAGTGAAGCTGTGTTTATTCCTAATAGTTTGCATTTACAGTCTGCTTCACAGAACAAGGATAGGTCAGACTTCCTCTATTGCTCTTTAGAATCTTACTCAGCCTGTGGGGAAAGTCAGATTGGTTAAATGTCTGATGCCTTTGAAAGTCAGATCTCAGCACTTTCTTCAGTTTGTCATTCATTCACTTTCATCTTCATCCAATATAAACAATGCTTCCTTTTCAACAGAAGAGTAGTAGCACTGCATCTACAGAGGTTCTACAGGAACTGAGTTCTTTAGATGGCCTTAATCTCAGTTAAAGTATTTGCAAGTAACTTTAAGGAATTTTCTAGGAGTAATGTGTTTATGTAATGAGAGCCAGAGAAAAAGGATTTACTTTGTATTTAAAGATTAGAACTAGTGTTAGTTGTGATAAACTGATGAATTGTCCAAGACAGTTCCATACAATATATATATTTTTTTTCCCAGTGCCTACTATTAAGTTGCAG
>NW_010412283.1:24797-37276 GCF_000710305.1 Buceros rhinoceros silvestris
CAGGAATAGGGGGAGGGAAAAGCCATAACAAAGCCATGAACGTGAGATTTTTTTTTTTGCTCCTCCCTTTTGTTCCCAGTTCTTGCCTCTAGAAGAGTCTCCAGATAAACAGTAATCCTGAGGTATGGTGCCACAAAGACAAAAGCACTCCAAAGAGGGTGAAATGGAAGGAAAGGGAAGATCCCGTAAGGCAGCTTATACAATGCTGTAGTTCACACTTTGTGTTCTCAAGTTCAGAAAAAGTATAATTGAGATCTATTTCCTAACTGATAAGAGTCCGTTTAAAGCTGAATTACAACTTACAATAAAACATTTTTAAAGAAATCTAGTCCTTTTTTGTTATTAACTTTGTTTTCTCTTGTTATACCAAAGGTAGTACAAAGTTGTAGAGAGAGAAGGAAAGAAAGAAAAATTACTCTCATCTCTAGGAAAAATATTGTTATTCGTTCTGTCAGATGAAGACCCCCAAAGTATAAATCTTTTTTGTATTTATTTCAAATATTTGGGTTTTTCCATTTGTTTTCTGACACTTTCTTACCCCTTTCCCTTGCTGTGCTGTTTCACACTGGACACTTGGGGTCCAGTTCTCAAGCAATTTAAACCTTAGTTGTAGCATGTATTTTCTTTCAGCTTTGCCTTCACAAAGTGACAGGGCAGTTTAGAAAAGAATGTAGCTTGCTTGAAATGTTACTTTCCCTAATAGCAACACAACAGCGTGTTGGAAGATATTTGTCCTCCCAGATTATAAGAGTTTAAATTCTTGTTAATGGACAAGAATTCTAGGCTGTAGAAAACAATATGGAAAGACTTCAGAAAGCAATTTATACCCTTCTGTTATGGCTGAATGCTGTTAGGACGCATCTAAAGATCTTGCTGGTGACTGATTTTGGTCAAATCCGTTTACAATTTTGGTAGAATATTTGCTTTTTCTCCCTTTTTTGTTAATTTTCTAAGGTTTGGGTTCTTTCTTCTAATTGTGTATTAGGTTTGTTTGAGGTTTTTAATGGTTTTGGTCCATGTTAATCGAATTAGTCTTTATTTATAGACTTTTAGCTAGAATAAACCTACCCTGCCTACTCTGCAGGTAATCACATGGCACTCAAACCAGAAAAACATAGTGTGGAAAGCTGCCATAATGATGGTAATAGGTGTGAATTCCAGTGATACTTTTAGGGATCAAGAAAGTCCTGACCATATGATCCTTCCTGCATATATGTAGGTGTCTGTTCCCTGGGTCCAAGTCTTCTGTACAGATAAATTTTGTCTTGAATCTGAACAGCCCTTTAGTAATAGCTATTTTGAAGTCTGAAATAGTTTAGAAATGCTGTTTCACAATCCAAGTAGACTTTGGCTCAGTTAGTTGAGACCCTGTCATCTCAAACACAGAGATCCCATTTCATACCTAAAACAAAATGGAATTTAGATTATGTCCTAAGCCCAGCCATGTGTTTGGAGACTGATAAATTCACATGAGAATGCCTGCCTGGCTTCCTTCTGACAAACAACTCTCTCTTTCCACCAGCAATTATTTCCATATAATATATTTCCAAAGTAATATTTCCTTGATCAGTGGACTACAGTTTTTATTTTGAAGGTTTTGTTTCCTTCATGGATGGATACTTCCACCAAATTGCATTCAATATCTATTAACTTGGATTTTTAAAAGGTCAGGTGGGTTCCATATCTCATTATGTTGTTCCTCGTAATTTGTTATTTCTTCCAGTTTGATGCCACTGCATACTTAGAACTTGGTTTCTGTTCTGTCATCCTATCTAAAAACAGGATCCTGAGAAGGAATCCTGGAGTTCTGGGACTGACTATTAACACCTCTCTTTTCTTGAAGGAGGCCTTTCTATAGAATTTCTACTCTTTAGGTAGTTCTTCCCAGCTACCAAAGTCTTTTGTTGTTTACTTTGGGCATCTTTGTGTGCTCTGATGATATGACGGGTTATTTTTTACTGTAAAATTTACTGTACTTTTTTCAGAAAAGTGCAAGTTTAGAAAAGGGACACAAAATGGGGAAGCAGAAAAAAAATGTTTTTTTAAAAACTGGACTGAATAGAAGTAATAAAGTCTGAGAAGGCATCGCTTGTTGTATGAGCATTGTGGATAGATGTACTCCCAGTCAGTGATGGCTGGTGCATATACTTTGTTTCCGCTGAGGCAGTGTCAGGTTTATAACTGTTTGCAGAGAAGATGTTAGAGGCGTTTGGAGGCTATATGAAAATGCGTAGTATAGAAGTTTGAGCAAACTTGTACAAATCTGAGTGTGGCATTAGGCATCAGATCCAAATATGTGCCTGTCCAATCACTGTTAACAGGAGTTACAATATTTTGTTGTGAACATTTGAGCAGGCTCCATCACTAGTTATAGCACTTGGACACAAATGCTCCTGTGAGGGCAGAACTGCTCTGTTAGCTATTTGCAAAAGTTCTGAGGTGCATTAATCTCACCAGAAGCTCTGTGCTTCCAGCAAGAGCTCTCTCTAGATATTTTGGTTCATTTTCTTCAGACTTTGGAACTAGTATGTCCTACTCAGATGCATTTTCTAGATTTCTTGTTGATTGAAGATTGTGGTGTTGGTATTAGGTTGGCAATGCTGAACTGCAACTTGTGTTATGATTCTGCAGACCATAAGAGGTTCAGATGAACTTTTTTCTTAAATCCATCTTTTGCTTTTAACATTTTGTTTATTTCCCTTTGCAGTCTATTTTTGTAGCATTATACAATAAAACAAAGCAAGTTTTATGTTTGTATGTGCACATACGTGCATGTATTTATGTATGTAGACTGTACTTTGGCTTTGGGGATGATGGGCTTGTGAAAGACTCTGTACTAGAGGAAGAGCGAAGCCCTCTATTTGCCTCTACAATATGACTACTAAGAAACTTCCAGTATACGTTTTTTCTTGCTGTCTTTCAAATACACTCATTTTAGGTCTTGGTACGAGTGTGTATATGTCTCTAGGGTGACCATGCTCCAAAAATTGCCCCCAAACAGGACATTAATTTGTAAATAAAGCTGAGTTTCTAAATTCTAACAGCTGTCTATTGTATTTGAGAAGAAATGAAGTTTCTGCCTAGGCCAGCGGCACCGACCTGGAAAGATAAACAGAGAACGCATGTTCAGTGCTTGTGAATTACTGTTTGTGGTTTGCTTTGATAATTTTGGCCTTTATATAGAAGTAGTCACTTGCAGACAACTGGCAATTACTTTTGAAACTGTGGGTTAATATCCCCTAATTTAATATGACCATCCAAATCAAACATTCTTCTGTTTTTAAAAAAGCCCGCAGGTAATGGAAGCTTCAGAACATTCGTATGTGTAGTGTTACAGTAGAAAAGTCTAAATTCCATACTCAAAGACCTGGTAAAGTCCCAAGTTTGTATTAATGCCACTTCAGCCTTCTAAGGGAGTATTTTGACTGTTTGCCATTGGCCCTATTAGTTATGGAAAAACAAGGAACTAATTCGGTGCCCGCTGGCTTTTAATGTATCTTTTTAGGGGAGGTCAAAAAATGGGCCAAAGAAAATGGGGGACCCACCCCAGTGTCTATGCCTAATGACATTAGCAGATCTGTCTAGAGAACAGAAAACTACATCTATGAAATAGCCAACCTGCCTACTTTACTCTGGAAAATGTGGAAACGGTGGTACTGGTGGGAAGACTTTGTGTGCAAGTATTTCTCATAATCCGATATGGCAATTGTTAGGTTTCCCAAATGAGGAAACCTAATTCCAAATTTGAAAGATTTTGTGCTGTGAGACCTGGAGAATATTGAGAATATAGATTTCTTGTCTTATATCAAAAAAAACCTGACCGTATTTCACTGAAAATGTAAAGCACTGTTCTTGTATTGCTCCTTCTTAGTTTCACTAATCATAGTAACCAGAGTGTAAGAAATCTCATCAGCAAATTGCCTTACAAATGACAAATAGATAAAAAGGGATCCTCAAACCTGACTATCTCATCTGGGTGTCATAAAAGCTAGCCTGTAAGGTGCCTTCCGTTGTGATCACTCTCATGCAGACAGATCAAGCCATAAAATGACTTTGAAAAAGTTAGGCTGAGGAAATCAGTTTGCAATGGGCTGAGGAGGCTTTAAAAAGTTGCATTCTTCTTTCTACTTTTAATTGTTTCTTTGTACAGTCAGTCTGTTAATAATCTGTTTGTTTTGCCTTTTATTTCTGAATCTTAGTTTACTTAGCCTGTTTATAAACTTTGTTTCCTTTTGGTACTGCTGCAACATGTTTCAGAAGAATAAGATCATATTGGTATGAGAGGAAACAGTAGGGATGATCTCACTTTTGTATTTTTCTAGTCTTAATGTTTCCCTCTCAATGACTTGAAGAAATCACTAATAAATATAAATTTGATAACCTTCAGAAAACCTTTTGCTGAACAGTCTTGATTTCTGATTTGTACTAGTTTAAGTCATCCCATTTGCATACAAAAATAATCTCTCTTTTCCCCATCTGCTATATTATTGATTTACATCTTTCAGGTAGTTATCTGCAGTGGTGCACACAAGCATTCATAGTTTAATATTGTCATTTTGAGCTGATTTCCTATAGTCTATTGATGATAGACCACGAAATATTTAGGATACTTTTCATCTTCTTTTAAAAGTTTATTACGAACTTTGGAAACCAACTGTAAGTTTTACAATAATGGATGCCTTTACATTCTTTTTTGATGCTCCATACTTCTCTGACGCTTGATAAATGTCACTCTGTACACCAATAAATAGTAATTTTGAACTAGCTTAGACCTTGTTTGCTTTGTTTGGATAACTGAGTGTGTGTAATCATGCACACAGGCGTTCTGAGTCATAGCCTGCCAACTCAGATGATGATAATTGAAAATGCTTTTTCCTAATGGCTGACTATATCTTGCCACAACTGAAATCAGTAGGTAGTTTTAATACACTCCTCCTGAGTGGTAAGTATCATCACAGATGGTGTTAACTAGGGTCCTTCATGGAACAAAAACAGGTGAACCAAATATTGACCTGCAGTCCTTGGGTTAGCCTTCAGAAAGGAAATAGACTGAGAATATCACCTATGCTTTAAAATGTCTGCAAAGTCATCTTGATGCAAAGGTTAGTTGAATTAATACTATTAGGTTCTCCACCAAAACTTGCCTGCTGTGTCCAGGTGCAACTCAAATTATATGCAAAACTGGTGTACAGCTTGAGCTGTAACAGCAAAGACAAAGCCCAATGTGAGTTTGAATAGAAGTTCGTCTCTAGTAAAAGGCAAATATTCTGAAAAAGGCACTACCTGGTAATGATCAGTGTGAGACCACCAAGTCAATACAGCTGAAGTCTAGCTTGCTTGTCTGTTCATCTGTGAAAATAGCCATTTTCTATCTGTTGGTGAATAAAATAACATGCTTCCTCTTAAATACAGTACAGGACAATCAAATGCATCAGCCTCACTCTCTAGAGTGATACACAGTACCTCTCACAGCTCTGAGGAGTTTCTTTCTTAACAAATAGTTCTGGACACCGTTATATCCAAAGGTAGTCAACAATTGGGAAGGAGTTAAGAGAACAATATCAAAAATTATTAAGAAAGTGGAATGATGGATGTTCTATATGAGAAAAGAGTAAAATAAATCTGAATAGGTTAGCTTGCTGACTATCTGGGGAAACTTCTTGATAGTGACAGCTGTAAGACTTTCAATAATGGAAACTGCCATTATAACAGTTGTTCCCTAGAGTTGGACTAGCTCTGGTCATGAGTTACTCCACAGCAAAGATAGCTTAGATGTCTTGAAGCCAGATGGATCACCAGGAGCTGAGACTTTATTTATCTGCATTAAATTGGTGAAAGCTTGAGGTTCTGTGGTCCTCTGCCCTAAGCCCTTGCCTTTCAAGTTGGTACTTCCAGGGAGAATGGAAGAAAGACCTGCTGTCATAACTCTGAGATGGAGAAAAAGGCAGAGGACTTTATTTCCTTGTATTAAGTGTTGTAAGCTTCAGAAAAAAGTCTCTGAAAGGCTAGTGTTTGAAGAATTAAACCCATTGAATGGGAAGGAAGGAGCTCTTCAGCTTGAACGCAACTGAACAGCCCAGTATTAAAGCACTGAATGATGACTGACCCCATACAGAGCTGACTGCATATTTCACGTCTCTTTATTCCTCCAGAAGGGGAAGACTTTTTAGATCAGAAACTCTTAAGTGTTTTGTTAGCAAGGGAAACTGAGGCATGAGATTATAACACAGATTTCCCTATAGTGTAGCAAGGCAGGGAGGGGGCTTATATCTGAAGGAGGAGCAGCAATGCTTCACACTTTCCCTTTGGGAATGGTGGAAGCCCTATTAAAATGATTCATTTTAAATTTAGACTGAATTAAGCACTTCAGAATTTACTGTGGGGAACAATCCAGCATTGGCAACAGGATGAATGTAATGACCTAATACTGTAAAGATTGTCTATCTCTGTTTCCTGTGGATCTATGAAATGTCTGACTTCTGCAGGATTTGATTCCAATGTGACCACCAAGAAAACAGAATGAGGACAGTTTTCTTATTCTTAGTGTGGGTGTAATGTTCCCCCATTTCCTTATGGCAGTCTTAATCTAACTGATCTGAAATCCTTGAGCACAAAGCCTTCAGGTTTAGCTGGGGCAGGTTGCAAACTGCTGAGCCCTGCTAAACATCCTCATAGCTGCAAAAGGCATAGGGTTCTTAAGCTTTTATTTGAATAGGCTGTAGCTATTATTAAAATAACCTTCAAGTGTTGACTCAAAATCCCTTCACACTTTGCTAAAATTGTCCTGAAATTTCTGTCATTCTCACTAATATGTTTCATTTTCCATCCCACATGCTGTACTTAGCATTTCTATGTGCTGTATATTGAAAAAAATGTTAGTGCCATTTTCCTAAAACAAATAAGTGAAATTTTCCCTTTGATCATTTTCTCTGCTCTTATTAAAAAATACATTGCATTTAAAGCTGCCTCTTGTCTATTGTTTAAATGACAGGTCCAGATCAGGTGCTTTAAAAGTTTGCAGTTACAAATGGAAATGTCTTTAACTATTTATAATCATCTTTGTTTAAATTGTCTTCACGCATAGAAGCAAGGTAAGTGAGGCACAGAAAACAGTGTCTTCCTAAAGAGTCAGTGTTTTTGTGAAAGGACACATTCTTATCAAGGTCTGAGGAAGTCTTCTTTTTTTTTTTCCTCTTTCCCTCAGCATATGAAATATTTACTTGTTAGACAGTATCAGGAATACCCATTTTCCATAGTGCTGTACCAGCCCAACCCATCAATGTGCTGGCTAATTAAGTGTGACCTAAACCAACTTGACTTGAGCTCTGCATTAAATGCACAAAACCCATTTGAGCTGACCAGCAGCAGAAGTGGTACTCAGAGAAATTGAAAAGGATTTCTCCCAAATGCTTTCTACTTACTTACAGCACTCAAGTAATGGCTGAAGATTAGCATATGACATGACAGATTACATTAAGTCATGTCTTTCCAGTGCTTTATGACAGCACTATCACATTAGCTTCTTAGCACTGGCACATCGAGGCATGCAAATGTTTTCAGACCCTCTTATTCAAATCTACAAGCTGACATGGCAGCCTTGATATGATTATTAGTCATTTGAGAGACTTTAATTCACGTCATCAGATAACAGGTTCTGCTAAAAGGTTAAAGAAACTGTCTGCTTTTAATGAAGCCCTCAAAAAAGACCCTCAAAAACCTCACTGCTCACAGAGAGCCTGATTTGACTTTATTGACAAGATCCCCCTAAGAATGAACTTGAATTGAATAAGTAAGCAGGCATCTAGACTGAAAAACCACACTGACTCTATTTAAAAATTAGACTGAACTGGGTTGAAGTCCTATATTTCTGCTTCCCGTTTTCTCTTTCTGGTTTTATCCTAGCTTTATAGACAAGGTGCTCTGTTTGGGAAGTGTCTTCAGCATACGATGTTGAATGAGGAAAGGTAGGGCAGGGACTGGTCTGATGCTTTAGTGGCAGACTTTCATTGTTAGATACTGAGTGGAAGGTCATTGCAGCTTGCCACAAAGGGTTAACTGATAGTATCTTGTCACAAGGAGCTGAGCAGCATAATTACACATTCTGTTTGTGCTTTTTTAGTCTGCATCTATTAGCATGACTTCATATTCAGATATTATTTTATGTTAAATTGTGATGAATCTGCATTTGGATGGAAATAGGTTGTAAATTGGTCACCTTTAGATCAGTGGTGGTTGGCACAGGCTTTGATCTGCTTCTGATAGGAGGGATGAGTGAGGTGAGAGATGATGTTCTTCCTTGGAAGCTAGAAAAGGAAGAAGGCCTTTACCTTTAAAAGGGCTACTTGTTGCTAGAACAGATTTCTCTTTGCAGAAGGTGTTTGAAGACAGGGCTCATCTCAGCCAGCACTGCCCCCACGCCAAAGACATGAGTCACAAGATGGCAGAGAAGTGAATCCGAGTTCTTAAAATCCTTTTGGCATTACTGTCTTTTGGCATCTGCATGAGTAGAGCCTATGGCAGTACAGTACTGCCCAGACCACACCAGACTTCCAGAAAGGTACCGGTGCCTCTATACCTGGAATTCATTGCAGGTGCTTGTTACCTAATCCCTTATCCTTGCCTAAGGAGGAGGCTAAAGCTTGGTTGTAGACTTTGTAAAGCACCTAGTTTATAGATCAGTCCGCTGATCTATACTTTTTCCATGGCCTTGCTTGGTTTGACTCTCAGCAATATGTTAATTTGAAAAGTGATGGAGAAACCTGCTTGGGTTCATATAATGTATGTAAGCTAACTGTTGCACTTTATTTTCTTTTGTCCCAATCAATTCAGAGTCTCTAGTATAGGAATTGTACTTTGGTCATTAGGACAAGCATAGTCTGAGAAAAGTGATTGACTGCAGCCAATTCACCTTTGTGTAAAAGACCTGGTTGGTATCACCTTGCATGTTGCCTCTCAACATCACCTGTATAGTACACATGCTTCAGCAAGTTTTTTTTTCTTCTGAATATAAATGTGTCAGGTGCAAAACAGCTATGTCCTCTATGCCGTCTCACTAAATCCTCCTGTCTTCGTTTGTCTTTGCCACTCCTTGCAGCTTTGGTCTCAGTGGCCCTTTCTGATCCAGTCAGCTTGCTCTGCTGCTTTTTCTGTCTTCCAGCTCCTTTTTTTATCTGAGCAAAACTGACTGCTATAAATATTACCAGTCTAATCTAGCTGTACTCCATCCCATTTCTAGGGGTAAATTGACAGGATGAGCAACAGGGCAGTGGAGCGCCATCTGCTTTCTTACTGCTCCCACCGTCTTTCTCAAAAGCTTTTCTGTCTTTAAGCTCGTAAAAGACTCTTTTTCTGTGCTTTGCCAGCATGGACCAACCTTCTTTTGTGTTTGCTTCACCGATTCTCCATTTCCTCTCACATGGGTCTTAAAATGCATCTTTTAGCCTTGCTTATGCTTGTTGATTTCTCCCTCTCATTGGATTTATGATCAAGTACTTTAATTTATTAATCATGCAATGTCTTTAACTGCTTTATGTAATTTAAACCATTATTTCATATAACTTTGTACAGTGATTTGCGCCAGAGCTTATATGAAGGTTGCTATACAGCATAGTTACTGTGCTGTTTTCTAACCAGATTTTTGCACGTTCTTTCTCTGTAACAAAAAAACTTCAATTATATTATGTGGTGTTATTGCTCATAAATTAGTTTGCAAGACTAAAAAAATATTTAGGCTTCAGTCTTGAAAACTCTTCAGCATGAGTTCTCCTATTGGGCTTAAAGGAGGTTGAAGATGTAGGCCTGTTTGTGGGATACCTCAGCAAGTGGCAAATGAAATCAGAGGGGTTTAGAGCACCTGTCTCAGGTGCAGCAGTGAGGCTTCCTACCTTTGGCAACAATAAAGACATACAAAATTGCTATGAAAGACAGGACATAACTGTAGCAATAGTTTCTTATCACAGGATAAACATACGGGCTGTCTTACCACAGGTTATCCTTGAAGATGTAGGGCAGATTACTTTAAAAAATTAACAAAAAAGTGTCAATACCCATATGTATAAATGCATGCCAGTAGTATGTTTTAATAAAGATAAAAATATGTAATTGCTATGAGGACTCATAGCATAGGGAAAATCCCTACCAAAAGTGATCCTTACGGGATTTGGAATGAACTAGCCTGGTGGTAGGCTGTTTCTTTTAAGTCATTCACCTTTTCACTATGGCTGGGTACTTGCAGTGGAAAAGAAATTCTATGCATCTTTCTCCTGCAACTCTACTGGCAGCAGAAACCTTAAGTAATCTGCTACTGCACTGCATGGCACCCTGAGCTGATAACCCATCCCCTGAACCCAGCACCACCACCCCTCTGTCTGTGGATGCGTTGGCGCCAGCACAAGCCTCAAGTCCTCAGTCCGGCACAGTTACAACCCCCAAATGGCTTCATGCTTTATGGCTCAATTTCAGTAGCAGAGCAAAATCTCAGGACATGGCTTCTAAACTGGAGACTACAGTCGCTGTCCCTTCGGCTCTAGTCCCAGGAGGGTTTAGCGTAGCTGCTGACTGTATCAGGACATGTCTGACCTGCTTGCATCTCTTCTGTAGGCATATTCCTGATTCTTATTTGCCTTTTCTGAAACACATCAAGTAGAAGAGTGGGATTAGAGAAACACAAATTATTTTAAAAGCGCTGCTGAGTCTCTGGGATTTTGCAGATAGTTCTGTACTTGCAGTTATTTCCGTCTTGTAGTTTAATACAAGCTAGAAAATCCATACTGCTTTGCTCCACTCTGCCTATTTCTTCTGCAAGGAGTACATGTTAATCAATAAAGAATCTATCCCCCTCCCTTTTCATTACTTCTAGCCTGCTGCCGTACTCATTCTCTTACAGGTTGTGAACAATTCCACTGTCTCAAAATTATTTTAAATGTAATTTAGGCTGGAATGCTGAAGAATGACAAATGCCAGTGAGCTGAGAGGGTTTGTTCACCAGAGGCTGCAGTGTCTTGCGACAGCCAACTACAACTCTAATCTTCATTTGCACTCTCCCAGTCCTGTAACAGATTGCATTTCTCTCACCCTTTCTCTCTTTCTGTGTTATTAATTCTTCACCTTTAAAAAGATTAATACCTTTCAAGAAATGGACTTGTGTGCTGATTCAACTATTCTGAGTGCTAATATATGGAGCCCACAGCACTGAGAACAGCAGTTTGATATCTACCACCTGATGGACCTTGATGTACAGCCACTGTTATCTCAAGTTTTCATGGTTTGTGAGGCTTAACACTTACCGTACTTGTGTACAAAGGTGCTGCTAGTGGGAATGAAGCAATTGCTTTAGGAGCTGAGAACTACAGGATAGTTTTAGATTAATCCTACCTGCTAGTTTTACATTTCGATGTTGAAGGGCTGACCTCAGTACCTGGATTTCTTGTCAACAAAAAAGCTTTCAGTGACCTACCTGGGGATCAACACAAATACAAAATGTGATCAAAGGGAATGGCTGAGCTAAGTAGCGGAAACAGTAGGATTCACTGAAATTTGGCCAGTGATTTGGCCAGAACAGATGGTGGTGTTGACTTCATGAGGTATCATCTCTTTCTCATTACGTTATGATATTGCTGACACACAAGTATTTCAAGTTGTCCGCCACTGAAATCTATGTATGAATTTGATAAAAATCCTCATCTTTAAAAACTGGCATTCAAATATCCTTTAGCAGTCTAGTAGTCATGGGAGTAATTTTCATTACTACTGATACCTAAATTTGTATAAATTAATGTTTTTGTTAAGAAACAACCTTGTGCTGTTGTCACACTCATTTTCATGTGATGACTGCTCTTGTGTTCTTCAGACATTTTATTTTCTAAGTATTTAATAATTCTAGAAGTTTAAAAAATGAACTTTGCAACTAAAATTTGAAATGAGCAGCTGGCTTTTCAGGAAACATCTCAGTTCCAAGAACATTTTAGAGGAATATTAAGAGAGCCCAAATTAATGCTTCTGAGCAATTATCTCTTCTCCTTTGGCATGTTCCATCTCTTCACCATCCTGGACTGTCTTACACATGCATCTTTCTCTCATTTTAGTCTAACTGTCCTTCATATATCAGGTCCAAGGCCACGTCTGAATTAGGACAGATGGCTTTCAGCTCTATTCCACCAGGTATGAACAGATGTATTTTAACTAGCAGACCTTAATGTGATGGGTATTTGTATAACATCCAGTTCCATGCTATGTAAAGTTATTGGAGCTTTAAGCAAGCTTCTCTGAGTATATTGGACTCACTGAGTGCTGGACGATCGTGGGTTATGTATTTCTGACACTGAGCTGCCTCAGCCCAACAAACGTTGCATTCTGAAGTACAAACATACTACAGATTACATCAGACATTTTAAACATGAATTAGCTGGTGGGTGTGGTGGCTAAACTGCTCTTTAACTGTCCCTTTAAAATATTGTTAAGGGTCGAGGGACCGATATACC
>NW_010412284.1:0-2477 GCF_000710305.1 Buceros rhinoceros silvestris
TTATCTACCATGAAGGCGCAGTCGGAATGCTCTAACATGGCGTGGGTGGTTAGAATGGAGTTGTACGGCTCCACCACAGCGGTGGAAACTTGTGGTGCTGGATAAACCGCAAACTCTAGTTTGGACTTTTTGCCGTAGTCCACAGAGAGCCTTTCCATGAGCAGAGATGCAAATCCTGAGCCAGTGCCTCCTCCAAAACTGTGAAAGATCAGGAAACCTTGCAGCCCTGTACAAAGGTCAGCCTACAATGGGGTGGGAAAAAAGGGGGAGGAAAAACATGTTGCTGATGATTTGGGCGAAAGCAGTATTACCTGTACAAAGGTCAGCCTACAATGGGGTGGGAAAAAAGGGGGAGGAAAAACATGTTGCTGATGATTTGGGAGAAAGCAGTATTAAAATAATCATTCACAAGCATTTCTTTCTTAGGTTTGTTAGTTTTAGATTGTTATAAGAAAAAAGGAGCAGTCTTGAAAGGTGGTTTCCTTTTTCCTTACATGTCTTTTACTCAGAACTAGCCTCTGCATCACTTTTTCTGAAGAGGAGTATTTTAATACTTAAAGTTGCTTTATTGTCTTTGACACCATTTTAATACTACTGTAAGCAAGAGCAGCTGCGCACGACTGTGACGTTACCGTAAATCACTGCTGAGTTGCAGCTTTAGAATCTGGTTAGGTTCCCATTCCAGCTTTCAGCAAGTATCAAGTAGATGCTGAAAATATTTTTATATTTTTGGTACTTTTCAATAGACACTAACTATTTCATTTTGAGCTTCTCACAATGCAATGTCAAGATAAAAAAAAAAAGATAAGTAATTAAAATTGTTAAGCACTCACCCGAAACCTGAGGTTCAGGGTACTAGAAATATTTTGCATGGACAGATAACAGCCTGATTCAAACTGAAAATAACAAACAAACAAAAAAGTGTAACAATGTTTTTGCACTTGCTTAAGGCTTTTATAACTTCTCTGGGGTATCCATTAAATACTTTCAAATAATGGTATTATTAAAAAATTTTAAGATTTACTGACTGAATTTTTACTTAGGGAAGGGTAGGGGCCAAGGAGATAGAAGTTTTGTTTTAAACAATCGACTATGGACAAAGTTCTCAGGGAAGAACATCACAAACCATCACTACCCACAGCTATAGGGCTGTGCCAATTATTTTAGATAAGGACTCGCAGCACGAACTCTTACCAGTTTGTGGGCGCGGTCTAGCACCAGATCGATAAGCTCTTTTCCAATGGTGAATGGCCTCTGGCATAATTGTTGGCTGCATCTTCTTTCCCAGTAATGAGCTGCTCAGGATGGAATAACTGCCTGTACGTGCCCGTACGTACTTCATCTACAAAACAGCAAACACCACCACATAAATGCGATCTGTCCCGTCCTGCGTGTGTGGCCTCGTGACTACGCACTGAGTGCACGACTATACCAGCTGAAAAGTTGGCCCAGCTTCAGCCCCCTTGTTTAGCAGAAAACATCAGGCATTCGCAAAGCAGCATTTGTCCATGAGCACACAGAGGTCACTCAGAAAACTACGTTACAGGTACAGACAAGAGTTGTTTAGCAGAAAACATCAGGCACTTGCAAAGCAGCATTTGTCCCCGAGCACACAGAGGTCACTCAGAAAACTACGTTACAGGTACAGACAAGAGTCCAGATTGCAATTACACAAATGTCCAGACGCGGTGCGTCTAGACAGATTAAAGTCTAGAAAGATTATTCAGTCTGTAAAAAATGCTGTTGTTTTCCAGCTGTCGTTACCTGTAGAGCAGTTTTTAATTTCTTTCAAGTCACAATAACCTCGAATGTCAAAACGCATCCAGACACACGTCTTTTAAAATCTACAGGGTTGTGTGCAAACAGAAAAGACTGTAGGGAATCTGTAGGGGGTCTTTGCTTTTACACAAAGACCTTTAATGGTGGGTATGTACCAACTACGGTTGGCTCTAGATCCACGAACACCGCTCTGGGAACGTGTTTACCAGCTCCTGTCTCATTGAAGAAGGTGTTAAATGAATCGTCTCCAGCTCCGGTCGTTTTATCGCTCGGCATTTGGCCGTCAGGCTGGATCCCATGTTCAAGACAATACAACGCCCAGCATGCATTGCCGATCTGAACACCAGCCTGACCTGTGTGGATGGATATGCACTCACGCTGCAAAGTACAAACAGCGCAATGCCAAGGAGATGCACAGCTCCCTGCCTTCTAGCTTGTATTCTCGTAACAACTAGCTGTCTGCAGGTTCCATCTTTCCAGGCTCTCTCTATTCCCTGGCTGCTCTGACTAACACTGCAACAGATCAAACCATCTGCCTCTGGCAAGACTCTGCTCACCTTAGCTGACCCGGGTGGCCTTTGAGAATATTGCAAGGTCCTGAGGACAACACAGTCTCTATGAACACATAGGGTGAACACAGACTTATCATCCCCTACCATACCGCACCTATGTCACATCTTTAATATTCTGCCTAGTCT
>NW_010412285.1:0-608 GCF_000710305.1 Buceros rhinoceros silvestris
GGAAAAAATAATCCATGTCCCTGACACCTTCGGGCAGCTGTAACTGTTGCCTGTCCTGCCTTCTGCTTTTACCTGCCGAAGTCCTTTCCTTCGTACGTGTTCTGGGTAGAGCATCGGATTTCAGGGAGAGCTGGGTGGTTCTGCTGCTGTACCGTGTGGCACAGTGATACTGACGAAACCTTGTTCTATTCTTCCACGATGTTCTTGACTCAAGGCAACCTTGTCGTTTGCTTCTGGGACTTGATTATTTTTCGGAAGTTAAATAGCTGTGATACTTTACCAACAATGTGGGCTTCTTTCCCCAATTTGCTGTACCGTGTGGCACAGTGATACTGACAAAACCTTGTTCTATCCTTCCACGATGTTCTTGACTCAAGGCAACCTTGTCGTTCGCTTCTGGGACTTGATTATTTTTCGGAAGTTAAATAGCTGTGATACTTTACCAACAATGTGGGCTTCTTTCCCAAATTCAGTAAAACCAGCCTTTTTGCTGTCGGGAGATCTAAAATGAGAGCGACCCAGTTGCTGTTCTCCTGAACTAATTTCGGAAGGGAACTTGAAGTGCCGCAGGGCAAACTCTGGTTTATTGCAGTATTTTATGTGTTCCA